>NC_143554.1:52465500-52615750 GCF_054136105.1 Typopeltis vanoorti
TTACACCATTACTAACTTCTGATCAACAATTTTCCTCCAAATTAATCTGTTATTTGTCAAGACTAACATTATTAGATCTTATATGTGTCTTTTAAAGCAATTTTTACTTTAATCAATTCATCTACATCTTGGTCTTCTTATGGGTCTCTTTCCTGCCAAACTGGCAAAGAACACTTGTTTTGCTAATCTTTCCTATCCCATTCTATTTAAGTAACCATACCACCTGAGATGAGCTCTACTAACACATTCCTGAATGCTACCAATGGCATATTCTTTCCTAATCCTCTCATTTTTAATGTGATACTGCCATCGATGCCATCTGTACACTCCACTAATCTTTTTTAGAACTCTCATATTAGAGGTCTCCAGTCTTTGATCACATATTTTATTTCTAACTCAGCTCTCAGATCCTTCTTCCTTTTCCCCGCTTTTTACCTTGCAGTGGCGAGGGTTTTCTATTCATTTAACTGCAACCGCACTCAAGGATAAGGTGGTTAGTCCTATGTCTCCCAGTGTATCTATGTCTTTAAGTGTGAGTTCTCAAGGTTGGTTTGCCTGCTTGCAGGATGAAAATCCCCAGATAAACTGGGGAGGAAACCCTGCAGTCCATACCCAAGACTGGCTAACTTGGTTATGTCTGAGAAAGATTCTAAGCTTTTTATGTCAGCAACGGGAATCGAACCCAGGACACTCCTTTCCCAGGCACATGGTTGCGAGGTGCATAGCCACTCGGCTAACCATGCTCTCAGATCCATAAGTTAAAATTGGTTTGAACATTGTCTTGTATACAGCTAATTTAGTGTTAGACTAATTTCTTTCCTATTCCATATAAATTTATTCAGCTGACTTCCTACTATACCAGCAGTAATTATAAATCAATGGATTGGTTTATAATTACCTGAGAGAGCATGTGATGGAGGACTCCAGTGGTTTGAGAATGCTCAATCTGGTAATAGCATCTGAAGATATATCCATAACCACAGTAGCCACTCTGCCTCCAGTGAGAGAAAATGAACATGCAGTCTTGTTCTGGGAGGTTGCTAAACATGTGAAATTCTCTCATGAAGCAGTTTATGTGGAACTACAAAGTAGATTTCTATGACAAACATGGTGGTAGCTAGGAGATGGCAGTAGTGTGGTGTAGTGCCATGGCAAAAGAAATTACAAGAAAATAATATCAGTAGTGAATGAGAAGTTGCCAGGGATTATTGGAAAGAAGCAATATAAGACTGCATATCCAGTATCAGAAGGATGAACCAAGTGGATGAGTCATGATATAAATGAGCTGGGGGTGGGGCATTGTAGACAGAATATAAAGGGGAAAAAAAAGTGATCAGCATGCTTATGAGCAATACAAAGCACAGGTAAGAAGAGCAACCATTATTTTAAGGAAGGCTAAATCAAATTATGAGAGAAAATTAGCTAAGCAAGTGAAAGTTCAAAAGTTTTTTGCTATGCAGCAAGTAATGAGACCTTCACAGACTTATAAGAATGGGGAGAATTGACCAGGGTTTCTGACCCAATGTGCATTCCTACTTTTCTTGGTGTGTCCCATTCTTAGGTGTCTGATGGGATACTGAATGTAGTTTTTTCCACTTTGTAACCAAGTAAATTATACTTGCAAAGACACATACACAGCTGTAAGGAAATGTGCCTTGCATTATAGAATACTTAGGCAACTGTTTAAGTATCTGCCTCCAACTGGGGGAGGCAGATACTTAAGCCTTACATCCAACATTACATGAACGATGTCCGTGGACATCTAACATTATAGGGACACTGTCCATATAGCGTTGGATGAAATGGAGACATACTGTTAACTACATTCAAAATATGAATCACAATAATGAGTTATAAATCATGTGTACAAAGTGTGCCCATTAATTAAAGAGTGATTTTTTACAGGACAACCCTTTCAATAAAAGCAGCAAACGTGTTTATAGTTTTGACTGTTAGAGTGTGTTGTTATCACAGGTGCGACTTTCAAGTTGTGTGACGGCAATTTTTGTGGGGCAGCTGTTGAAGTTAGAGTGTGTGAGTGGAGTATATCAGAAGTTTCATAATGGAACAAAGAGCTATGATAAAATTTTACTGTAAATCAGGAAAAACTGTTACAGAAGTGTACCAAGACCTAAAAAAAAGGTTTATTATTATTCAGGCCTCCATGGAGTCAAAAGACTCATCGAGGGGAGTTTCCCCCTAAGAAACACAAAGTCTATCATACCACTCCTTAAACTCATTGACCGTTCTCACCCTCAACACTCTATCAGGCAATGCATTCCATGGGTCAACCACCTTCCATGCAAAGAAACCACTCATCACCCTCTTGCTCACAGTTTCCTTTCGTAACTTCCAGGGATGGCCTCTTGTCATCATGCCTTCTCGCTGTTCAACCAAGTGAAAGAACTCTCCAGTGTCAACCCTGTAACAACCTCTCAACAGTTTAAAAGTCTCAATCATATCACCTCTCCTTCTTCTATCTGCCAAACTCTGCAGTCCACATTCCCTCAGCCAATTCTCATAACTATCCTTGTACAGTCCTGAGACCATCTTTGTCACCCATCTTTGTATCTTTTCCACAGTTAATTTATCCCCTTCAAATCCTGGGGGCCAAATTTGGGAACAATAATCCAAGTGTGGTCTGATCAGAGACTTATACAATGGAATGATAACCCTCTTATCTCTGCAGGTCAGTGTCCTTCTCATAATTGCAGCAATCCTCTGTGTTACCTTCACCACCTTTGCGATATGTCCCCTAAACTTCAGGTTCCTATCAATCATCAACCCCAGATCTCTTGTCTCCCCAACTTCTTCCAGTATAACTCCTCCCATAGAGTATGTAGCATCCCATCGATGTTTCCCAAACCTTAAGACCTTACATTTTGCTGCATTAAACTGAGACCCCCATTCATTTGCCCATCTATGTAGCTTATTCAAATCCTCTTGCAGGGCTACCACATCTGCACTATTACTAATAATCCTTCCCAGCTTCGCATCATCTGCAAACAACTGAATATCCCCTTGCAATCCACTGGCAATGTCATTGATATAAAGGTTAAACAATATAGGTCCTAGTACTGAGCCCTGTGGGACCCCACTTGTAACCTTCTGTCTCCTTGAAACTGCTCCACCATACACAACTCTCTGATACCTATCAGACAGCCAATCCTGAATCCATTTGACCAATCTGACATCCAGATCCATGTGTTGCAACTTAAATATCAGCTTATCATGTGGCACCCTGTCAAATGCCTTTGCTAAGTCTAAGAAAATTGCAGTATATGCCTTTCCCTCATCTAATGTTCTTGTAACTTTATTATAAAAGGCTAGCATATTGCTAAAACAAGAGCGCCCTTTCACAAATCCATGTTGACTCTCACAGATAACATTACCCTCATCTGCCCAGTGCTGTATACAGTCCCTCACTACTTTCTCCAAGATCTTAACAACTACTGATGACACACAGACTGGTCTATAATTAGACACTTCCAGTCTGTTACCACCCTTATGCAATGGCACTATCTTACCTTCCTTCCATTCCATGGGCACCTTTGCTGAACCCAGACTTTCATTGAAAAGCCAGGTTAAAGGCACTGTCAGTTCCCTAGCACATTCTCTCAAAACTCGTGGTGAAATACCATCCAGTCCCAAAGCTTTATTGACATCCAGAGTTCTCAGTATCTGAAACACACTCTCCTCCTGTACCTCTAAACCTTGAACCTGTCCTATCCCTCTAGCATTAAAACTGACTCCTCCAAGGTGAAATACTCCAATAAAGTGGTCATTGAACAATTCCACTATATCCTCTGCATCAGTCACTCTACACTCTATTCCCATTTTTATCCCACAATATCATTCTTCCACAGTCATTTCTCCTCCTACTGGCCACATAGCTAAAAAATTCCCTAGGATTTTCTTTGGATCTTAGGGCCAATCTCCTCTCATATTCCAGTTTCGCTTTCCTTACCATACTAGTCACTCTTCTGGCCTGTGTCTTATATTCTTCATGCATTCTCTCTTCACGTGTCTCCTTATATCTCTTCCATAGCCTCTTTTTCACATGGAATTCCTGTTTAATATTGTTTGTCATCCACTTTTCTCCAAATTGTGCCCTCTTCTTCACTCGTGGTATACAACTTACCATTGCTGCTAACAAATATTCTTTCACAATTTCCCAAACACTAACGATATCCCGGCCTTCCGATTCCTCCCTCCATGAAACTTCCCGAAGTTGATGTCTAAGACTATTATAATCACCTGCATTATAATTCCACATAAGTTCCCGTCTCTTTGATACTCCTGCATATCTATTCATTTTCCAAGTCAAAACCATATGGCCACTCTCTCCAACTGGTGGGGGAGATGTCATCTCAGTTATTATCAACTCGTCTGATGCTATAACCAAATCTAAAACTCTTGTTCCCTCTGTTACATGTTGCCTAAGACATTTGTCCCTCTAGAATTCTAGAAATTCCATTCCACTATTGCTACATGTATTTTGCTCTCTCCAATTTATACTACTGTAGTTAAAATCTCCCATAACAATCATTCTTCTTACACTTGTCAAACTTAGCTGTCTAAACATCTCCTGGTCCCCATCCTCCGTGCTCCTGAGTGTGTAGCAACACCCCACTAAATATCCTGTCTTGTCTACCTCTACCTCACACTATATGCTCTCAAAATCATTTGTCTCACTTCCTTCCAAAGCCTCCACTCTTAGAGGACATAGGTCCTCTAAGAGTGGAGGCTTTGGAAGGAAGTGAGATATCATCACTTATCATAAGCAGTACCCCACCACCACGCTTTCCCCTCCTATCCTGACGAAAAATGCTATACCCAGCGACTTCTATTCCTGTTATTATATCCTCTTCTGTCAACCACGTCTCAGTGATCCCAATAATTTTTGGCCAGGCTGATGCTATCTGCACCACCAATTCCTCTCCCTTATTCCGGATACTCCTGGCATTAGTATAAAGCATATAAATGCTATTGTTTCTATACCCAGCATTATCCCTTCTAGACTCCACTGGGCTCAGTGTTACCTGACATAGTGTCCCTTCTCTCAAGTATCCATTCCCACAAGAGGCCACCCCTGCTATCATCCTCCCTGGGACACACTGACTCGTTGAGAACAACAATCTCTCCAGATGCCTGCGTCCTTCCTCATTCAAATGTAAACGGTCTCTCACATACAATTCCTCTCTTTCCTCAAACGCACTCCAAGCATCCACATATACCAGTCCTCTCTTGTCACACATTCTTGCTATTATGCCATTCAATATCACCGCTCTTCTGCTCAGCTGATCATTGTCATACCTAGGCAATACACACACTATTTTTCCTCTCTCTGTCTTCTTCTGTACAGTCTCAAGCAAAAACCTCATATCTCTTGCTGCCTGACTTACATTACCACTCAAGTCATTTGTTCCTACCATCACAATCATCTCATCCACCCTTTCACCTCTCTTAATTGCCATAGCCACCCTTTCTATTGTTCCTCCTGGCAAACACTCCTCACGCATCCTATCTTGAACACCACGGATCATTGAGTCACCATACATTATACCTCTTACCATTCCCTCTCTCCTATTGTTTCCATTCTCTCCTCTTCTTTCATTCCCATACCTCTCTCACTGTTTCCATTCTCTCCTCTTCTAGCATTCCCATACATCTCTCTCATTCCCTCTCTCCTACTGTTTCCATTTTCTCCACTTCTAGCACTTCCATATCCCTCTCTCATTCTGTCTCTCCTACTGTTTCCATCCTCTCGTCTTCTAGCATTCCCATACCTCTCTCTCATTCCATCTCTCCTACCGTTTCCATTCTCTTCTCTTCTAGCACTTCCATATCTCTCTCTCATTCCGTGTCTCCTACTGTTTCTATCCTCTCGTCTTCTAGCATTCCCATACCTATCTCTCATTCCCTCTCTTCTACTGTTTCCATTCTCTCTCTACGACCCCCGTACCTCTCGCTCATACTCCCTAAATTCTCTCTCTCTCTCTCCTACTTTGATTCTCCTTGCATTTATCTATTCCATTCTCCTAATCTTATCTTTCATACTTCTGCTCTCATTCACAAGACATTCCACCTCCTCTTTCAACTCATCTATCTCCCTCTGCAGGTTAGTCACTCTTAATCTAAATTGACTCTCCCAAACAAAACCATCTCCTAAACTTTCACAGTCACTCACACCTTCCACACTATCAACTATTATTTTCTCATTCATATATATCTTTTTTTCATTCTCTCCTATCACACTACTTGTCTTCCTACATTCATTCCCCGTTCCTGGAGCAACAAAGTCAGATATCGATATTTCTAATGCACTTATTTCCTCCAACTGCCTGCATTTTGCGCATATACGCTCTCCGCTCTCTTTCACAAGCCACATATCTAATTCCTGAGATGCATACATGCCGCAAGTACTGCATGCCACAAAGTCCCTTATGATATTGCTAATAATTGAGTTCTTAAATGGCAGAGGACTTGGCAATACGCCACTTGCGACTGCTGCTGAATCCATCATCATTCCTTACTGCCGAGTAGCGTAATTGTTAATTATTCAATTAACAAATTCTGTTAAATAAATAGAAAAAAAAGTACAAACAATTACAAGCAAAACAAAACATTTAAGTACACTAAATAAAATGAAATATGACTAAATACAGTAATGAAAACTTAGCTTCGTTTTGTCTTCCACTGTTATGCATTCGATTCCGAAGGTAACCAAAATATATTATATCGTGACAGCAACCAACTTCCAAAAAACAACCACTGAAGTACACTCGTATTCAGAGAAACAATTTAGCACTCAAAAACGTAGAAAAACGGGGAAAAAAATGGACTATTCACCAATTAAAAATCACTTTCTTCTACACAGCTCAAATTCACTGCCACATCAATGACTGTCTGAGCCGTGCACAGGAGAGCGAGTCCCTGGAGGATGAGCCATGGTGTGAACCACCAGTTTCTGCACGGACAAATGAAAATGTGAAAGCTAGGGAAATTGTTGCCCAACAGGCAAATAACCAACACTAGGCTACTCACTGTACAGGTTGGTATCGGTAAGGAAATGGCCAAATTCATCTTAGAAAGTGATTTGTATAGAGAAAGATTTTTTGAGGTTTTGTGCTGCACATGTTGACACATGAACAGAGAGAGAGAGAGAGAGAGCACGGGGTTCATGTTGTCAAAATTTCATCTATGTAGTTGATCATGATTATGATTTGTTGCAAAGAAATCTCACTGGTGATGAAAGTTGGTGTTTTCAGTTTGATCTGTATATAAAACACCAGAGCATGGAATATCTTCTCCCCAGCTGACAAAAGTCAGGTTGCAAAAATCACGTCAAGACATTGGCCATTGTTATTGTTGACGCTGCTGGAATTATCCACTGCGTATTTGATCCTGAGGGCACCACAGTAATCAGTCAGTATTATTTAGGAGTAATGCAATGTCTGCATGCCTGCATGTAACTTTCCAGGAAAAAACGATTCTACTACAATCGGTTTCTGTTGCATGACAATGCACCCCATGCACTATGCATGCTGTGAAGCAGTTTCTTTTGGCTTCAAAGTCGATCTGTGTGATCTGTGGTGTGCAAGAATGGATGCCAGAGGTGTGCTTGCCTGGATGAACGGTAGAAAATGTGTCTGACAATTAAGAGGGGTGAAAGGATTGATGAAATGATTGTGATGCTGGGCACAAATGACTTGAGAGGTAATGTAAATTGGGCAGCAAGAGATCTGAGATTCTTGCTTGAGGTTGTGCAAAAGAAAATGCAGAGAGGAAAGATTGTGCGTGTTGCCCAGGTATAATAGTGACAAATGCACAGAAGAGCAGTAACACTGAATAGCATAATAGCCAGAATGTGTCAGAAGAGAGGATTGGAATATGTGGATGCTTGGAGAGCATTTGAGGACAGAAGGGAACTGTATGCGATAGACCACTTGCATTTGAATGAGGAAGTATGAAGGCATCTGGAGCAGTTGCTATTTTCTGAGTAAGTCAGTGTGTCAATGTAGGGAAACTAGAATTCCCAGGGTGAATGGTAGCAGGGGTGGTCTCTTGTGGGAATGGGTGCTTGGGAGGAAGGGGGATGACATCGATAACACCGAATCCAGTGGGGTCGAGAGGGGACAATGATAGGTATAGAAGCAGTGACATTTTTATACTCTATACTAATGCCAGGAGTATCTGAAATAAAGGAGATGAATTGGTTGCGCTGATAGCATCAGCTTGGCCAAAGATTATTGGGATCTCTGAGATGTGGTTGACGGAGGATGATATAATAACAGGAATTGAAATAGCAGTGTATAGCATTTTTCGGCAGGATAGGAAAGGACAATATGGTGGTAGAGTACTGCTTATAATAAGTGATGACTTATGAGCTAAGAGTGGAGGCTTTGAAAGGCAGTGGTACTAATGGTTTTGAAAGCATGTAGTGAGGCAGAAGTGGCCAAGACAGGATTCTTAGTGGGGTGTTGCTACAAACCAGGGAGCACAGAGGGTGGAGAGCAGGAGATGTTTAAGCAGTTGAGCTTGGCAAGTGCAAGAAGAATAATTGTATGGGAGATTTTAACTAGAGCAGTATAAATTAGGAAGAGTAAAATGCATATAGTAATAAGGGATGGAATTTCTAGAATTCTTGAGGGACAAATGCTTAGGCAACATGTAATAGAGGAAACAAGAGTTGGATTTGGTCATAGCATCAGAAGAGCTGATAATAAGTGAGATGACTCCCACCAGTTAGAGAGTGACCATGTGGTTTTGACTTGAAAAGATTAATAGACATGCAGGTGTATCAAAGAAAAGGAAACGTATATGGAATTATAAGGTAGGTGATTATAATAATCTTAGATATCAACTAGGGGTAGTTCCATGGAGGGCAGAATTGGAAGGCCAGGATATCATTAGTGCTTGGGAAATTGTGAAGGAATATTTGTTAGCAGCAATAGTAAACTGTATTCTACTAGTGAAGAAGCGGACACAATTTGGTGTAAAGTGGATGACAAACTACATCGAACAGTAACTGCAGTTGAAAAGGAGATTATGGAAGAGATATAAGGAGAGGGGAAGAGGGCAGATACACAAAGAATATAAGAAACAGGCCAGGCAAGTGACCAGTATAGTGAGGAAGGCAAAACTGGAATATGAGAAGAGATTGCCACTGAGATCCAAAGTGATTGTGGAATAATGACATTGTGAGATAAAAAATGAGAAGAGTGACTGATGCAGAGCGCATAGTGGAGATGTTCAATGAGCACTTTATTGGAGTATTTCATCCTGGAGAAGGTTTTAATACTAGAGGGATAGGGCAGGTTCGAGGTGCAAGAGGAGAGTGTGTGTGCCAAATACTGAGTACTCTGGATACCAGTAAAGCTGTGGGACTGGATGGTATTTCACCACGGGTTTTGAGAGAATGTGCTAAAGAACTGACAGCTCCGTTGACCTGGCTCTTCAATAAAAGTCTGACTTGGGAAGGTACCCAAGGAATGGAAGGAAGGTAAGATAGTGCCATTGCATAAGGGTGGTAGCAGACTGGGAGTGTCTAATTATAAGCCTGTTTGTCTGTCATCAGTAGTTGTTAAGATCTTGGAGAAATTAGTTATGGACTGTATACAACATTGGGCAGATGAGGGTAATGTTATCTGTGAGAGTCAACATGGATTTGTTAAGGGGCGATCTTGCTTTAGTAATATGCTAGCCTTTTATGATAAAGTTACAAGAGCATTAGGGAAAGATGAGGGAAAGCATATAGATGAGGGAAAAGTGTATACTGCAATTTTCTTACACTTAGCGAAGGCATTTGATAGGGTGCCACATGATAAGCTGATATTCAAGTTGCAGCACATGGATCTGGATGTCAGGTTGGTCAACTGAATTCAGGATTGGTTGTCCAATAGGTATCAGAGAGTTGTGTATGGTGGGGCAGTTTCAAGGAGGCAGAATGTTACAAGTGGGGTTTCACAAGGCTCGGTATTGGGACCTGTATTGTTCATCCTTTATATCAATGACATTGTCAGTGGATTCCAAGGGAATATTCAGTTGTTTGCAGATGATGTGAAGCTGGGAAGGGTTATCGGTAATAGTTCAGATGTGGCAGTCCTGCAAGAGGATTTGAATAAATGACAGATGGGAAAATGAATGGGGATGTTGGTTTAATGGAGGAGCTATTCTGGAGGAATTAGGGAACACAAGTGATCTGGGGGTGATGATTGATAGAAAACTGAAATTCAGGAAGCATATTGTAAAGGTGGTGAAGGTAAATCAGAGGATTGGTGCAATACTGAGAAGGACGTTGACCTAAGAGAGATAAGAGTTATCATTCCGTTGTATAAGACCCTAATCACACCACACTTAAACTGTTGTTCTCAAATTTGTTCCCTGGAATTTGAAGGGGATAAATTAACTGTGGAAAGGGTAAGAGGCAGATAAACAAAGATAGTTTCAGGACTGTATAATGTCAGTTTTGAGGATCGACTGAGGGGATCCTCAAAACTATCCAAACTCTGTGGACTGCAGAGTTTGGATAGAAGGAGAGGTGATATAATTGAGACTTTTAAACTGTTGTGAGGCAGTTTCAGAATATACTTTGGGGAGTTCTTTCACTTGGTGGAACAGCAGGAAGGAGCGATGACAAGCGGCCATCCCTAGAAGTTACAAAAGTAAGCTGTGAGCAGTGGTTTCTTTGCGTGAGGGTGGTTAGAGCAAGAAAACGGTCACTGAGTTCAAGGAGTGGTATGATAAACTTTGTGTTTCCGAAGAACCTTCCACGATGAGTCTTTTGCCTCCATGGAGGCCTAGATAATAATAATAAGCACTGACAGAACAATTATTATTTATTGTTATCATATGGGAATCTCCATGGAGTCAGCATCATCATCATTGTGGGAGACTCACACGATTCATTACTCGCACAATACCTATTGTGCCTCTCCTTAAATTAATTCACTGATTCACTGGCAGTGCACACAACTTCCTCTGTCAAATCATTCTGTGCATTCACCTCTTTCCAAACAAAAAAATTGAATCCACGTACCCTTACTAACCATGCTCTTACATAACTTTAAAGAGTAACCCCTAGTTCTCTCTCTCCCTATTCATCATCCATATTCTATTTTTGTAGATAAGCTTATATGTTGGTTAGACATACTTCTAATTTTTTAGGAAATGACAATGTAAGCTAAATTATTAATTATAAAAACTTTGCTGGTTGGGGGTTAACATCCAAGTTATTATTTGAGCTTTTTTTTTTTTTCTTTTGGTCAACTTTTGCATTATACCTTCTTCAATTCTCTATCCACTATCATCTCTAGATTGATATTCTCATCAATTTCTTAAAGTCTGTACCATTAATGTAATACATAGTATGGAATATTTTCATCTTGATGCACATAACCTTACATTAGGCTAGAAAAATTTTAATAAGGATTCAAAATGTGAAATTTCAATGACATCTGATCAGCCAGGATGAAAGTCATTTTGGGACTTTGACTTTCATATGGATGCTCTCTTGAAATGTTGTTTCATGTACAGTGGATTAACTCATTACCCAAAGGTTAAAACTATTTACTTGGCTCTTGGTGACAATGCACAAATGAAAATTAAACATACAAAATAACACGAGGAGAATGTGTTCAGCAGTAAATGCCAGTATCATTGGCCAAGTAACTAGTATTTCTTTTCTCTCCAATCAGCTATATGAGTTTTGAACAACCACACGGCTAAATGGATGTTTGTGAATATTGATATATAGGAAATGAATTTCACTGTCTGATGTGAAACTCATTTCCTACATGGGAATAATCACTACCCTTGGATCACAACTTGTAATGGAACTTATGTGGGAGAGAGAAACATAACCTATCATTTCACTATTATCAGTTACATCGCATACTGGTGGATTGAACAGAAGTTTAACGGTCTTTTTATCATGGTCATTCTTGTGAAATATGGCTGAAATTTCATTTCTTGGTTATTTCATCATCATCATCATTATGAGAATGTGGGCTTGAGATCCTAATATTGATATAATTCATAAAGTTTGTGGTTGATAATGGTTATATATTTCATTATATACCACACACACACTATAATTTAATGATTTGCTTCAAATATATAAAATAACTTGTGGTATTCTGTATTCTGTGAAGAATGCATATTTGACAGAGAAGAGCAATTGGCATTTCTTTTGTGTTCACTAAATCACATTGACCCCATTTTCTTACCCATAAATTATATATGCCCATTGCCAGCCAGGATGGCCGAGTGGTTAGCTTATCCACTTTCCAGCCAAAAGGCTGCTGGTTCGAATCCTGCCGTGGGCATGGATGTTTGTGATTGTCCTTCAAAATACTAGTGGTGGTGGTGGTCGGTAGTAGATGGCATTGGTGTAGTTGCAGTCAGTTGGTGGTTGAGTGGTGGAGACAGAGTTGTAGAGCAGGTGCCCTCCCTCAATGAGTCTTTGGACTCCCTGGAGGTGTCAAATAATAATAATATAAGATATAGTAGCAAGCTTCTGTGACATACATATTGTTTAAATAATTTATTGTAATTTTAGTATCATCTTTGATCACATTTTTATTTTTATTTTTTATTTTTTTTTTATTTTTATTTTATTTTTATTTTTTTATTTTTATATTTATTTTTATTATTGCAGCTAGGCTTAGCAAAAGTTCAAACCTCATCAAAGATGATTGCACGTGTTACAGCTTTACCTTATGGTGTGGATCCTAGTTATCTTCCGCATAAAGAATTAATGGTAAATATTTGGGGATTTCTTTCAGCTGCATTGATGGGATAAGGAAAGTAAAATTCAGCAAACTATATTTCAACATTTGTGTGTACCTGTTCATGAAAAAATTCTCTTTTTCTAAATTACCAAATTAGAATACAGATTTTATTAGGAAATATATTAGATTGCATTTAGTGCTTAATGGATTGATGTGTGCTGAAACATATTTAATATTGATATACTGTATTTGCCAGCATAGTTGGCCAACTAATTAATATATATTCATTCTTCAATCAGCAGACTGTAGGATCAAATCAGACCATGTGCATGGATGCCTGGTTTGAAGTAATTCAAAAAAAAAAAAAAAAAAAAAACCAGTTTCACATAGCATGATTTCCAGATTGCTAATCCTTAGCCAATAGTTTCACTACTGATATACTGTACACTAACAGCCTTTGGTGAGCTGGATTCACATTAGAAAAAATAATAAATAAAATAAGGTTTGTTTGTGCACCAAACATAATTTTCTGTTTTTAAAATTCTAAGCAGAACTGTATGCATGGTGAAACATTGCTAGTTGTTGCTATCATGTTCTGCAGTATCATGCATGTTATGTTCTTATTCCGTGGCAGTTAAATTTTTGATGAAAGCAGACAATACTTATATAAAATTAAGCCTTGATTTCTACTGCATTGTATACAAATCCTAAGCATTTGTGAGGTTTCTTTAAATTTCTTGTAAAACAATTATGATCAATATATGACATTTTCGTTTGTTGCCAAAGTAGTTGATGTCCAGTTGTGGTTATGTGGAATGCCAGGCCTGATTATGTTCTCTCTGATTTTTTTTATATGTTCAGACATGCAGATCTCTCCCGACCTTCTTGTCTGGCCTACATAACAAATGGCACAAGAGCAATGAATCTCATAGATGCCTAGTTTTTTCCATGGGGTGATGTGGAGGTTTCGGTGGATGTAAGAATCTTGTTATCTTTTGTAAAGGCAAAAAAAAAAGCCACTTTTGCTTTGTGCTTGTGAAGCATTGCAGCCACTTTGTCTGTGACATTCTTGATGTAAGGCAGTGTGAGTGCATTGTTGAAATCTTGTTTAAGCAAGGGAGTTGCAGAGATGCATTAAGTATTTTTTGGATTATCTTGGATTCATAACCATTAAGTGCAAGGTTCTGTTTCAGGTAGTGCAGTTCTTCATTCCTTTTTATTGATGTGCTTGATATATTGTATGTCCTGTCTCGTAAAGTTTTAATTATGCCAATCTGTTATAATGGATGGTGGTGCGAAGTAGCATTTAAAAATCTTCCCATTGTTGGTAAGTTTTCTATATATATAGAAAAGAATCACCTTTTTTCCCTCTTTGTTCACTTTGACAAGGATATCAAGGAATGGCTATTTTTCATGCTGTTATAGTTCAAGAGTGAATTTTATTTTGGAATGCAAGTTGTTCGGATAATCTTTGAAAGCAATCAACTCATCCACTGTTCCCAACCAAATGACGAAAATATTGATGTAACATAGCCAAATTTTTCATTTCTGCTAATAGCTTTTGTAATGCATTAGTTTCGAAATTTTCATTGGGTGGTGGGGGGGGGGGGGTACATGTCAAGTCCTTCTTCTTGTTCTGAACATTTGTCTTGAAATATGAAAAAAAGTGTTTTCCATACAGTGTTTGAATAGTCCTACAGTGACCGGTGGTACAAGTAGATTAGTGTGTCATTTCTGGGTACTTTGGTGATGAGCGTGACGACATCTAAACTTGCTACGACGTCTGAAGCTTATATATTTATATTTTTTTTCAATGAAATTTAAACTATTTTTTACAAATGATTCTGTTTTTCCTATGTGTGGTGATAATAGGTTTGACCGATATTTTGGTGAGGATTAACTAGGCTATACTTAATTCTGTGCAGTTTTGGAATTAAAATAGGAAAGGATTCTGATTAACAACATCATCATTAGTGTTCTATCTCTTGACAGGTCCAATGGTATAACTCAGCAGATTCTCTTCTCCCAGTTTCCTCTGTCTCTTGCTTCCTCCTTCATTTCCTGATATCTTCTTGTTCCCATTATATCATCAGGCATTGTTAGTCGTCTTCTTCCTCTTGGTCGCTATCCTTCAATTTTCCCTTCTATCATTCTTTTCAGTAGGCTGTCTCCTCTGGATACATGTCCTATCCAGTTATGCTTTCTTCTTCTTATGGTCTTTAGTAAATTCCTTTCTTCTTCAACTCTATGTAATACTTCTTCATTGGTGATTTTTTCAGTCCACTTTATTTTTCTCCTTTTTCTCCATAACCACATTTCAAATACCTCCAACATTTTAGCTTCTTTCTTCCTATTAGTCCATGTTTCTGACCCATATAAGGTCATACTCCAAATATAGCACTTAATAAGCCTTTTCTTTAGATTTCTATTCATTTTATTAATAAACACACATTTTTCTTGCTATAAAAGGCATGTTTTCTTTTGTTAATTCTTTATTTTATTTCCATGTCACATTTTCCATTTTCTTGTATTATACTACCAAGGTATTTGTATTGTCTCACTTGCTCTACACTTTCTCCATTCATCATCATCACCTTGATACTTCCTGGTTTCCTGGAGACCCTCATCACTTTTGTTTTCTTTGCGTTAATTTTCACACCAAATTTCTTGCATATATTTTCATATTTTTGCATTAGGTGCTGTAGTTCATCGTCGGTATTAGCTAATATTGCTTGATCATCTGCAAATCTAATATTTTGTATTGTTCTTCCTCCATTAGTGATTCCTCTTTCCTCTTCATGAAATCCTTCTTTTATCATTTCTTCTGCAAATATATT
This sequence comes from Typopeltis vanoorti, assembly GCF_054136105.1. Classification (NCBI taxonomy): domain Eukaryota; kingdom Metazoa; phylum Arthropoda; class Arachnida; order Uropygi; family Thelyphonidae; genus Typopeltis; species Typopeltis vanoorti. The sequence goes on from NC_143554.1 coordinate 52,481,072, forward strand.
GAAGAGCGTTGGTGACAGGCAGCATCCCTGTCTTACACCTCCGCTAATCACACATTTTTTAGTTTTTCCTACTTTTGTCTTTATTATGGCCATCTGGTTCATATATAATTCAGCTATTAACCTTTAGTCTCTCCAATCTAAACCTATTTTGCGTAATATTTCCATCCCATTTTCCCATTTCACCATGTTAAATTCTTTTTCAAGATCGATGAAACAAATATAAACTTCTTTATTTACTTCTATATTCCTTTCACATATGGTCCTCATTATTCCAATTGCATCTCTGGTTCCTCTGTCTTTTCTAAATCCAAATTGATCATCCCCCAGAAAATACTCCACTCTATTATACAATCTTTGATTTAATATTCTTAGCAGTACTTTGGAGGCATGTGAGAGTATGCTTATAGTTCTGTAGTCACTGCACTTAGCAGGATTGCTTTTCTTTTCAATTGGTATAAGAATACTCTCTGTGAAATCTTTAGGCCATACTCCTGTTTTGTAAATGAGGTTGCAGAGTTTCCATGTTTCTGCTATACCTTTCGTTCTCCAGTTCTTTTTGGGTTTCACTAGGTATTCCATCCACTCCTTCCATCTTTCCACTTTTTAATTCCTTAATTGCTGTTTCTACTTCTCTCTTTAGTATTTCAGGACCTCTTTCTTTTGTTGAGATTTCATTTTTTGCGTAAAGTTTTTCGATCTATTCCTTCCATCTTTCACCCTGTATTTCAATATAATAAATCAGTTTTCCTTGCTTATCTTCTAATGGCAGATTACTTATGCTTTTTTTAATATTTGTAATTTCTTTTGCTTTTCAAACATTTTATCATATCGCCCTCTTTTTTCCATTTCTTCAATTTCTTTGCATTCTGTTTTCAACCATTCTTCTCTTGCTTTATCAGTTTCTTTTCTCAGTTCATTATTTAATAATTTGTATTTTCTTCTTCCCTCTTCAGTGTTTACATTTTTCCATCTTCTTCTTTCTTCCATTTTTCTTATTATTTCATTTGTAATCCATGGCTTTTTAATTCTTTTCCCTTCCACAAAACCTATCTCTTCAGCAGCTGTTTCATATATCAAGTTTTTCAGTTTATTCCATTTTGCATTAACATCCATAGTTTCTTCAGATATATTCTCTTTGTTCCTTATTTTATTTTCCAGTTCTTCTCTGAATTTCCTACCTGCATCTCCTTTGAGTTTTTCTAGGTTCCACCTTTTCTTGCTTTTACCTTCATTTATTTTCTTATATTGTATTCTTAATTCCATAACAAGCAAATTATGGTCTGAGTTAATATCAGCTCCTGGATATGTTGATATCCTGTTTACACTGTTTCTGTACCTGTTTTGTATTAACATATAATCAATCTGGTATCTTGCGATATCACCTGGCATTTTCCATGTATATCTTCTTCTCTTTGGAAGTTTAAACCAAGTATTACCAATGATTAGTTTGTGTGTTTTACAAAACTCTAAGTCTTTCATCTCTCTCATTCTTTTTTTCCAAGGCCATATCTTCCTGTTATTCCCTTCTCTACCTTTTCACCTACCACCGCATTCCAGTCTCCCATCCAGATGGTACACCTTTTAGTTCTGTCTTCTTCCATTATCTCTTCTATTTGATTATATATATCTCTTCTTCTTCATTTTCATCATGGTCACTTGTGGGCATATATATCTGTATAATCATTATGTCCACAGGCTTTGCTTTCAGTTTAATCATAATCACCCTGTCACTTTTATATATTATTTTTTTCTACTGAAATTTTAACCTTTTCATTCAAAACAAATGCTACTCCATTTTTCCCCCGTGTTCTACAGGAATATATAATTCTATACCCATCACTTTCAAAATCTCCTATATCTTCCCATCTGATTTCACTTAGACCAACCACATCCAATTTATTCCTCTCCATTTCTTTCTTCAGGTTCTCTAATTTACCAGCTCTTAACATTGTTCATACATTCCAAGTTGCAACATGTATAGTTTCTATCTCATTCTCTCTCTTTTGGATGTCTTATTTTCTTCCTATTTTCCTCAATACTTGCAATCCCATCCTCATTGTCTATTTGAGGATTTCGTAGGTTAATGACCTGATAAGCCTCATTTCTTCTTCTGTTGGGCATGACATCCATCGTTTGCTGATAGATCCCATTTTTGCCAGTTGTGGAAACTAAATTTGCCGAGTTCACCATATTTTCTTGGAAATAATACTGAGGTGGTTTCCTGTTGCGTTCCTCAGGAAACCATTATGGTATGGTTTCAAACCTGGGAGAGCAGCAGACTCCCACTGCTTAAAATAGGCTATTCCTCTCACTACTAAAGGTAGAAAATAAAGTAAATAGAAAAGATTCACCCCTAGCCCTCAAATTACTGTAATAGCATTGGGGGGGGGGGGGGAGAAACAAGAAGAAATTAACAACATAAGATATCTTTACTTTACTTTTTACCTTAAGTTGTAAATAAGGCTAAGTTTTTTGTTCACCTCTTTGACCCCCCCCCCCCCTCTCTCTCTCTCTCTCTGTGTCTATATATATATACACACACACACACACACACACACACACACACGCAGTAAAACCCCTTTTTTTACACTTTTCAGGGGACTGATGGAAAAAAGTGTAAATAGCAGGAAATGTAAAAAACATTTTAAAAAAAGGCTAAAAGATGACTTACTACTAGTATGTGAAAATCTAGTATAAAAAAATCTTTAATTGTTGATTGTTTTTGCTTTTCGTTTTTTTTTTTGACATAGCGCCAGATTGCTTTGCATTGAGTTCAATGCTTGACTTGTTTTTTTACTATCGTATTCAAAGTGGACACGGAGAGTCCAAGATCTTTTTCTAAATGCACACGTGTTCTGGCATGCCAATCTACATGTCGCAGAATTGCCATCTTTTCTTCTACCAAAATACATTTTCTGTCTTTTTCTTCATGGTGATTTATCCATGTTACTAACATGGATAATCCACCACCGCAACTTTCACACACCCAATTACATAGCAGAAATTCTGCAATATCAATTCGTACTGTGATTGAAAAATCACGGTATCGCTCATCACTACATTACTGCTGCAAGCGTGCAAGTCACAGTGATGACAGAAACGAAACTTCAGCCAAAAGCAGCGCCATCTGGGAACAGAAATATGCAGATTTGTGCAGAAATCATTTCGAAAATCAATATTGCCACCCGAGGGGGAAAAAAGCAAATCACGGGAAATAACGTCCACATCAAGTTGTTAATGGCGGGAAAACAATACAGTATATCGTAAGAATATGCCTTAAGACGGGACCAACAGAAAATGACGTAAATGGCAGGAAAACGTAAATTGCAAGAATGTAAAAATGGGGTTTTACTGTATATATATATATATATATATATATATATATATATATTTATAAAAATAAATTTAACTGACTAGAACCCGAGAAAGTATAACAAAAACCTTTAATACATCACAACTAGTTTCATCGGTGATCCGACTTCTTCAGGTGAGAAATAAAAACATAAGACATAAAATAACACGGTAAAAAATGAACTTTACAGCTTAATAAAAAGCAGAATAATAACAGTCATATTTGAATAGGTGACCGCGTGCTACCGTTGGCATGAGTAGAATGTGTGCGACAGCTAATTTTTGAGCGCCAGTACTGGATTACTGCGCTATGGGAATCGGGTAAATTGTAGCTAAGATTATTGTTTAAATGTGAAGGGTCCAGAACTATTTCTTTTGATTCGATGATTCTTCTTTCGAATTCATCCTTGCAAATATATAAATTAGTAGTGCGTTCCCAATCAACTTGATGTGGCTGTTCTTCAAGGTTAGAGTTTGCCGAGAAAAGGACATGACTGGAAAGGGCGCTCGCTCGTGCTCTACTGTAGGAGATGTCACGTCTATGTTCCTCAAGACGAAGTGAAACAGATTTGTCTGTCTGGCCAAAATAAGGTCGACCACAGTTGCACAAAACTTTATAAACACCAGGAAAATGCAGATGGTTGTGTTTTGGTTTTGGTCGACTCAGAAAAGAACGAAGTTTTGGCAGCGTAGTATAGTCGGTCTTTATGTTGAATTTTTTCAGAATCTTAGCTAGTTTCGGGGTAAGAGTGCTGATAAAAGGCAACTGTATATGAGTGATTGGGTTGGAGTCATCTTCTTGTCGAGGATGTTGGCGTGGTCTCAAGCGTTTAGTGATGTTACGAGACGAATATCCATTATTTAAGAAGGTGTTTTTCAGGAAGTTAAGCTCTGTTTGAAGGTCTTCTTCTGTGGAAATGAGACATCTTGCTCGATGGGCGAGGGTGGAGATGATGCCCAGTTTCTGAGGTGGGAAGTGATGAGAAGAACCATGTAAATATCTATCAGTGTGGGTGGTTTTTCGAAAAATTGAAAATTTAAGACAGTCAGGAAATCTACTGATCTTTAGATCCAAGAAGGGGAGAACGCCGTTAACCTCTAGTTCAGATGTGAATTTAATGTTTTGATGTTGGTTATTTAAATGGTTTAGGAAGTTTTGCAGTTCCTCTAAACTATGTCCCCAAATAAGGAAGACGTCATCGATGTAACGTAACCACAGTTTAGGTTTCAAAGTAGCTGAGGAAATAGCTTTCTCTTCAAAATCTTCTAGAAAAAAATTAGCTAAGACTGGAGATAGAGGGCTGCCCATAGCTAAACCGCTAGTTTGTTTGTATATTTTCTCTTCGTAGCAGAAATAGCCGGAATTGATGCAGTGAGTTAGAAGAGCGAACACTTTTTTAGAAACCTTGTCCTTAAGAAGACTCAGAACTTCATCTGTAGGAACATTCGTAAACAAAGATACGATGTCAAAACTCACCATTCTGTCCGAGTCTAAAAGATTCAAATTTTTTATTTTTGAGATGAAATCTTCAGAGTTTTTGATGAAGGAAGAAGAATTGCCAACTAAATGTTTTAAAGAAGCTGCAAGATATTTAGACAGATTGTATGTAGGTGAGTCAATCCCTTCCACAATAGGTCTTAAAGGGGTGTCAACCTTATGGATCTTAGGCAAGCCGTACAACCGAGGAATGAGGGGATGGAGAGAGCGGAGAGATAGTCTTGTATGTCTAGGAAGTTCAGAAGTTGATTTCAGAAGATTATTTGTACGGTTTTGAAGTTCTCTTGTGGGATCACTTTCTAGCATAGAATACGTATTAGAACTTAACAAGTTGTTCATCTTACAACGGTAGTCAGCTTTGTCTAAGATTACAGTTGCATTCCCTTTATCAGCAGGTAGGATAATAATGTCATTGTTGTTACGAAGTCAATCCCTTCCACTATTGTGGAAGGGATTGACTCACCTACATACAATCTGTCTAAATATCTTGCAGCTTCTTTAAAACATTTAGTTGGCAATTCTTCTTCCTTCATCAAAAACTCTGAAGATTTCATCTCAAAAATAAAAAATTTGAATCTTTTAGACTCGGACAGAATGGTGAGTTTTGACATCGTATCTTTGTTTACGAATGTTCCTACAGATGAAGTTCTGAGTCTTCTTAAGGACAAGGTTTCTAAAAAAGTGTTCGCTCTTCTAACTCACTGCATCAATTCCGGCTATTTCTGCTACGAAGAGAAAATATACAAACAAACTAGCGGTTTAGCTATGGGCAGCCCTCTATCTCCAGTCTTAGCTAATTTTTTTCTAGAAGATTTTGAAGAGAAAGCTATTTCCTCAGCTACTTTGAAACCTAAACTGTGGTTACGTTACATCGATGACGTCTTCCTTATTTGGGGACATAGTTTAGAGGAACTGCAAAACTTCCTAAACCATTTAAATAACCAACATCAAAACATTAAATTCACATCTGAACTAGAGGTTAACGGCGTTCTCCCCTTCTTGGATCTAAAGATCAGTAGATTTCCTGACTGTCTTAAATTTTCAATTTTTTGAAAAACCACCCACACTGATAGATATTTACATGGTTCTTCTCATCACTTCCCACCTCAGAAACTGGGCATCATCTCCACCCTCGCCCATCGAGCAAGATGTCTCATTTCCACAGAAGAAGACCTTCAAACAGAGCTTAACTTCCTGAAAAACACCTTCTTAAATAATGGATATTCGTCTCGTAACATCACTAAACGCTTGAGACCACGCCAACATCCTCGACAAGAAGATGACTCCAACCCAATCACTCATATACAGTTGCCTTTTATCAGCACTCTTACCCCGAAACTAGCTAAGATTCTGAAAAAATTCAACATAAAGACCGACTATACTACGCTGCCAAAACTTCGTTCTTTTCTGAGTCGACCAAAACCAAAACACAACCATCTGCATTTTCCTGGTGTTTATAAAGTTTTGTGCAACTGTGGTCGACCTTATTTTGGCCAGACAGACAAATCTGTTTCACTTCGTCTTGAGGAACATAGACGTGACATCTCCTACAGTAGAGCACGAGCGAGCGCCCTTTCCAGTCATGTCCTTTTCTCGGCAAACTCTAACCTTGAAGAACAGCCACATCAAGTTGATTGGGAACGCACTACTAATTTATATATTTGCAAGGATGAATTCGAAAGAAGAATCATCGAATCAAAAGAAATAGTTCTGGACCCTTCACATTTAAACAATAATCTTAGCTACAATTTACCCGATTCCCATAGCGCAGTAATCCAGTACTGGCGCTCAAAAATTAGCTGTCGCACACATTCTACTCATGCCAACGGTAGCACGCGGTCACCTATTCAAATATGACTGTTATTATTCTGCTTTTTATTAAGCTGTAAAGTTCATTTTTTACCGTGTTATTTTATGTCTTATGTTTTTATTTCTCACCTGAAGAAGTCGGATCACCGATGAAACTAGTTGTGATGTATTAAAGGTTTTTGTTATACTTTCTCGGGTTCTAGTCAGTTAAATTTATTTTTATAAATGTATACATCCCGAGTAAATCCTAATTTCAACAATATATATATATATATATATATATATATATATATATCTATCTTTTGCATTCACTCAGTTTCTTGTCTCATTCTAAACATAATGCTTTTTTGATATAGATGCATCATATGTCAATTACATAAATCTGTGATGTCTGCAGGAGGTATTATGTTATCAATATAAACTTGCGTATATGCTGCATTATTTGCTATCATAGACTATTGATGATGTTAATAGTCTATGATCATCATCAAAAGTCTATGATAGACTATCATGATGACAGACTATTGATGATGATGATCATAGACTATTAACATCATCAATAGTCTATAATAGACTATTGATGGTGCTATGTAGGTATTATGTTATCAATATAAACTTGTGTATATGCTGTATTATTTGCTATCATAGACTATTGATGATGTTAATAAATAGAACACAGGTATTTTGGCCCAGTCCTCTGGAAGAGTTGCAGTAGATTCCTGAAGTAAAGTTGGACATGGAGTTCCATTCTTAAGTAACCTGTGGTGCTCTATCAATATAGTGTTTTGTACCTTAAATTGAACTTTGCTGTTATTCTTACCTTTGCATGGCTTTTGACACACAACACAGATGAGCACAAATTTTAGCCACAAATGGATGTAAGTTCGACACAGAACAGAAATAGACAATGATCAACTTATTATTATTACTACCCCCAAGACCCCATGGAGTCAAAGTCTCATCTAAAAGGTCCTTTTATCGTACACACAGCTTATCATACTGCACCTTAATCACACTCAAATTCTCTGCAGACACCACACTCTCAGGCAAGTATATGAATACTTAACCTCCCCATGAGTCCCCTCATGGGGAGGTTAAGTATTCATGGCTGTAGATCCGTTTGTGTTCACGGGGCCGGTTTGCCTGCTTACGGGATGAAAAACACCAGATAAACTGGCAAGGAAAACCCTACTGCCCGTGCCAAGACCCGGCTAACTTGGCTATGACTGAGGAAGATTCTCAAATCCTCACGTCTTCGATGGGAATCGAACCAGGGACACTCCTTCCCCAGTCATAAGGTTGCAAAGCACACAGCCACTAGGCTAACCATGTGGACATTGATCCAGTAACACTCCCTTACTAACTTTTAGTTATCTATCATATATCCCACTCTTCCTCCTATCCACTAACTTCTGTAAATTGCATCTTCTCAACCTTTCCTCATATTCAACATTCCAGAGATCAGAAATTACCTTACTTACTTCAGTAGCCTCAGGACACTTTCCAACATCTCTTTGTCCTTTTGTAAACTAGGTGACCAAATCTGCTCAATAGTCTGTGTGTGGCTTAATCAAAGCCTTATACAATGGAACAAGAATCTCCCTACTTCTACAAGTTGGTGTCCTCCACATGATTCTCAGAAGTCTTTTTGTTGTCCTCACAATTTTGACAATGTGTCTCCTAAATTTCAGATCCTTATCCACTATCGCCCCAAGATTTCTTATTTTCTCCACCTCCAACAATATATCCACACCAAGAATAAATTCTACATCCCATCTTTTTTTCCTAAATTTTAAAACCTTACATTTTGCAACATTGAACGTACATCCCCATTCCCTTGCCCATTCACTCAATTTATTCAAGTCTTCTTGTAAGGCCACAACATCTTCTCTGCTCTTCACAGTTCGTCCCAACTTTGCATCATCTGCAAACAACTGAATATCTTCATCTAAATCTTTGCCAATTTCATTAACATACAAGTTAAACAATAATGGCCCTAAAGCAGACCCCTGAGGTACACCACTAGTGAGTTTCCTCTTCTGTGATATTGCTCCCCATACACAACTTCTTGATACCGCTCAGATAGCCAGTCGATCCAATGCACTGATATAGTATCCAACCCCATCCATTCTAGTTTGACTATCAACTTACCATGCAGTAATCTATCAAAAGTTGTGAAATCTAAGTATATTACTGTATATCCTCCTTAGTTTGGGGCACAGTTTAGAAAGTTCTAAAAAGTAGGAAAGAAAAGCTAAGCTATCACTCCTTTCTTTTAGTGTTATATGGTGATCAGCATTCATTTTAGAAATTATGGACTTTACAACCGTGTTATAAATAACTATTTTGATATCCCGACGTTTCGATCTTCATATTAAGATCATCATCTGCAGCATATACAAATATACAGGACAAGCTGAGTTACATTATTACATACAGTAAGCTAGAGAAACGATGATTTGATCATAGATTATTCTACTGGCATGACCTCTAGTGAAAAAAAAAAAAAAATATTTATAAACTACATCAAGCTAAATTCTATTTATGATAACATGAATAAACATTCTTTCTTACAGATAGGACATCATTGTTACTGAAAGAAAACTATTTTTAGCATTACAATCATTATTTTTGATTTAGGATCCTGGATTTTCTACAGTCCTATTTATAGTTGCGTTGCTCTTAGAGAGGAAGGTTTGTTGAGTCGAATATATGCCTTCCATATGTTTGCGATTTTTAGACCATCATTATTGTTCACATTGGGGTGGTTAGTAATAATCTCACTGGCTTCCTTAAATTTGCGTTCATACCATGTTTTGGTGTGATGTAGACAACTAGTGCTTTTCCAGTCAATTCTATGTAAGGTGTAATTGGGATATTCGTAAAGAGGTCTCTGCCCTCATTACGAATGTCCCAATCAATGACACAATCCTACTTTTACAGAACAAATTCCCTCCAGGTATAGTGGCACTCTTTGCACATGTATTGCATTCTGGTTATTTTGTATGGCAAAACACTTTCTACCTACAAAAAGAAGGCACAGCCATAGGCTCGCCATTATCCCCCCTTATGCTAACTTTTATATGGAACATTTTGAGCAACTTGCTTTAGGTTTCTCTCCTTTAAAACCCAAAGTCTGGCTTAGATACATTGACGATGTTTTTGCGATCTGGTCCCATGGCCAAAATACATTAGACACATTCCTTAGCCACGTAAACAAACAACACAAATGCATACACACAATTGAGATTGAAAAACAGAACACACTTCCATTTCTAGATACACTTGTCACACGTCTTCTTTCTGGCAATCTCTCCTTCACTGTTTACTGGAAACCGATACATACTGGCCGATATATAAACATAAACTCCTACCACCACCCAATACAAAAACTGGGTGTCATTAATACTCTAAAAAACAGGGCTCTGAAGATCTGCTCCAGTGAGCAGGCACTGAAAGACGAATTTAAGGTCATCAGCAATGCTTTTCAAAAAAATGGGTACAGCCAAAACACTATTAACAAAATTCTCTACAAGACCTCAATAAAAAACAAAGACAAACCAGACTACAATAAAACTATAACCATTCCTTACATTAAAGGGATATCAGATAAAATAAACAGAATACTACAAAAATACAACCTCAAAGCCACCTTTAAACTCTCCTGCAAAATTAAAAAGCTTACTCAACTCATCCAAAGACCCACTCACTCCACTGGTCCACCCTGGAGTATACCGTATTTACTGCACCTGTAACATACTATATATAGTAGAAACAGGACACACAATTCCTATCAGACAAAGAGAACATAAACGACACATTAAATATAATAATTATGGTGTAGCCGGCCTTTCTGATCATGCCCTGAACACCTTATATAGAATTGACTGGAAAATCACTAGTTGTCTACATCATGGTATGAACGCATGGCGTTCATACCAAAAACATAGTACGAATGCAAATTTAAGGACGCCTGTGAGATTATTACCAACCACCCCCATTATCTGAACAATAATGGTCTAAAAATCCCAAACATATGGAAAGCATATATTCGACCCACAGAACGTTCCTCTCAAAGTAGAAAATCCAGGATCCTAAATCAAAAATAACGATTGTAATGCTAAAAATAGGACATCATTGTTACTGAAAGAAAACTATCTGTAAGAAAGAATGTTTATTCATGTTATCATAAATAGAATTTAGGTTGATGTAGTTTATAAATATATATTTTTGTTTTCCACAAGAGATCATACCAATAGAATAACTGGTGATCAATTCATTGTTTCTCTAGCTTACTGTATGTAATGTAACTCAGCTTGTCCTGTATATTTGTATATGCTGCAGATGATGATGATATTTGTATATGATGAGATCTTAATATGAAGATCGAAATTGGGATATTAAAATAGTTATTTATAACTAAGCTATCAATATTTATGGCAGACTCTTTGTAACGACTAAGCTTAAAAGTTAAATTTAATAGTTTTTATTAAAGGATTTTAATTTACATACCTGTGTAAAAGTTTTGGAGCTAAAGATGATAAAAACCTGACAGAAGACTCGATTAGATCTGAAACAGTATGCAATTAAGTGGTAAGTACAAAATAGTGACAGCTGAGTGTGCAGAAAATATTCAGATAAACAAGATGTAAAACCAATGGGATAAAAATTAACACTGAAAAGTTCTAAAATTATTAAAATCAAGCAGCTTTTAGAGGGTATTATAGAATCTAATATAGAAATATTATTCAAGAAAACATGAAAACAGGTTGAAGACAAAAATCAAGACTCAGTGACAAACTCTAAAGAAAGCATTGATTGGTTCAGCGATGGAAACACAGTCATGTTGTTTGCAAGGATAGAAAAATCAGGACTGCATGATGGACTCGGGAAGTTCATAAGGCTGTCAACGAAAAGAAGAAAGCATATTTGGAAGTTCCTGGCAAGTAAGTCAATTTGTGTTGTGAGAGAAGACAAAAAAATGTAAGGAAGCAAAGCACTGTATAAAACTAGCTAAACAAAACTCATGGAAAGACATTGGTAAGAAAATCAAAATAAATATCAGGAAGATAACAAAATATTTTGGAGGCTATTGAAAAAGTTTAGAAGATCATTGGAGATTATAAAAGTGTCTAAAGAGGAAAACATTTTCTAGAAATTGAAACAAGATGTGATAGAACAGTGGTGGCAAACATCCAAGAAGAATGCAATCAAGAGTACATATCAATACTAGAGGTATAAATAGCCATCAAAACCTGTAATGTAGGAAGGCAGCTAGAGTAGATGATATTTAACCAAAATTCTCAAATATGAAGGTACAGCAATTTAAAGTTGCTGTACTGCATAATCCAGAAAACATGTTCAGAAGGTCAAATTTCAGATGATTGAAGTAGAGCTCTCATAGTACCAGCTATAAAAAAAGAGAAAATGTACTGAATATGAGAATTCCAGAGGAATTTCCTTACTGAGTGTTCCCGATAATATTTATGCAAGCATACTTGAGAAGAGGCTAAGAAAAATTGTAGATGGGAACCAGGGAAAAAACAAGCTGTATTCAAGCCAAATCAAGATTCTGAAGATATGTATTTTGAATTTTTTAGACTTGAAGGAATATGAAAAATCACCATGAGAAATCTCTTGGTGCCTTTTCATATGCATTTTACAAGTCTGCATATAATTCTGTAAGGTTTATATGTAGAATTATATTTACATACAGTATATAATTATATTATATATATAATATACAGGGTGATTCAGAACTCTTGGGCCAAACTTTAAGGGGTGATAGAACACAACAAGCACTTTTTGTCATACAATGCATGGTCTGAACTCGAGCGGTGAAGCCCTAGGGATAGTAACTACTGTCAGGAAATGAAGAAACACAAGAATGACAGAGGAGATTTGAAACAATTACAGAACACAAATTAAAGAATTTTATTGAACAAATTAAAGAAACTGCTCAAAAGAGCGACCACCAACATTAATGCAGGCTTCACACCTTCGACGTAGTGATTGGCGAAAACACCAGGCATTTCTCATACAGCAGCAGTGGCAATAGAAATCCTGGCAATAAGGTCCTCATTGGAATCAATGGGACTATCGTAGATCAGGCTTTTCATGGCCCCATAGGAAAAAGTCCAGACATGAGATATCGGGCAATCATGGCGGCCAAGTGATGGGACCAATCCGTCATCCTGGAAATGTTGCATCCAAGGCGTTCCGCACATCCGTGCTGAAATGGGATGGTGCTCTGTTATGTTGGAACCTCATACATGTTTGAATGTTTGCTGGAACAGGGTTCAGTAATTCTGGCAAGACCTCTTGTAAAAATACGAGGTATGTTCTCCCATTCAGTCATGCTGGCAGAAGGTATGGGCCAATCAAATGGTCACGTAGGATTCCAGCCCAAACATTTATGGAGAAACGCCACTGGTACAAATGTGGATGTGTGGCATGCAGATTTCTGCTCGCCTACACATGATAATTATGGATATTAAAAATGCCCTCGTGGGTAAAGTTGTATTCGTCAGTGAAGAAGACATTTGCATCAAAGTCCAGCTGCACTGCAGTCTGCTGCAGAAACCACTGTGCAAAATCCACACGAGGCCGGTAATCTGCAGATGTCAAGGCATGCACCCTCTGTGCATGGTAGGAGTGTAATCGTTTGTCTCGTAGAACTCGCTAAACCATCGATTGGGGCACGGCATGGCAAATTGCTCGCGTGCTTCATTCGGGGCGATCTGCAACCCTACATAGAATTTCTTCTGTAACACGTGGCATCCTGACACTCCTTGCATGCCCTGTATCCTGCATGCTGCTGACAAAGGAGCCCATTTTGCACAGATACCAGTGCAATCGCTGAACGGTTTTACGATCAGGCACATGTCTGGTCGGAAAGCTCTGTCGGTACAGTCTTTGGGATTCCTTTGCATTCCCGTCCGCAGCTCCGTAAATGAAATGCATATCAGCCTTCTTCTGATTTGTGAAAGAATCCATCCTTTTTGCACTCCATGGTAGAAATAACGACAACTGCAAAAACCAGCGCTTATAAGTGTTCACTGTAAAGTGCCCTTAGCACTTAACCGCTTGAGTTTGAACCATGCATTGTATGATGAAAATTGCTTGTTTAGGTGTGTTCCATCACCCCTTAAAGTTTGGCCCAAGAGTTCTGAATCACCATGTATAATATAATTGTTATTTTATAATATGGTTTAATTAGAACATTAGATCGAGTAATACATGGTCTATATTTGAGTTGTATGTCAACAGTTAGAATTGTAAGATATACAGGAAGATGGTTTGATGTTAATTCAGATATAAGACGAGCAAATGCTATCTTTACTCTTTTTCATCTATCTTGGTCACATATGAAAGAAAGTGGCATTAAACCTGATATCAGAATCACATATATCAAACTTAGCTCATTGCTTTATGAAAATGACATAAACACATCCAGATTCTTCAACAAAATTGAATAAGAGCTGTAACAAATTTAGCATTAAAATAAGCAATAAAAAGATCACAATTATGAAAATATAGCAGGAACATAGGCATCTACATTCTCAATGGAGTACTAATGAGAATGTAGATGTAACTGTGCCTGAATAGATGAAGTAAAATATTTCATCTATTTAGGCACACAGTTTTAGTGAAGTTGGCAAATAAAATATGGAAATAGACAACAGAGTAAGCAAAGCTGGTATGGTGGAGTCACCTGAATCAATTTTATATGGAATAAGAGAGAAATTAGTTAAAGCACTAAGACTGAAGACCACAGATATTAGAGTTCTGGAAAATAATAATAGAGTGAACAGATGGCATCAGCAGTGACAGAATCGTTAACAATGAAGGTCTTATGTATGTACTCGATACTGTTAGCATTCATGAATATGCTAGAAAAGCTAATCTCAGGTGGTTTGGTTAGTAAAACACATGTTTTGTGACAGGATGGCAGGAAAAATACCCAGATACTAAGAGCTATGTGGATTGATATGTTAAAGTGCATTAAAAGGCCTTAAATATAATGTCTGACAAGGATACATATCTAAAATTTGATGATGATGTTGGACACAGATATTTTTGCACAATTCTCTATCAGAGTGACAACAGCTTATTGTAAAGTTGGACACATTTCAGCTGATATTGTAACTTTTCCAAAAGGGTTCTATAAGGTTCAGATTGGGAATTTGTGCTGCCTCTGAATTCCCATTTCCTTGAGACCAAATCACCTCAGTGCTTGTATTATAATTTGTATTATCATGCTGATAATCAGCTGGGCTGTTTCTGTAGAGAAGCCACAATGCAATTAACACAGAATTGGCTAGTTTTCAATTTATCATTTGGTGTTATTTTATTTTTATTTTTTAACACTGTGACAGAAGCATCCACATCACACTTGACAGTTTAGACAAATGTACTCTGTACAAGCCACCATTATTAACCATATCTACTTGATTCATAGACTGTTCATTATGATTCCTTCCTTCCTGTATACTACAGTTTTAGAAAATACTTTCTATACATTCATGGCTACACTACTTTTATGTTGAACCTGAGCATTGTTTGTGTAGAGATGTTCAATATCTGTGCAACAGACTTTTCAAAGAAGGAAATCACAACTGTTGAGCTTAGTGTATAATGTTCTGGTACAAGTCTCTACTGCAGTTGTGGATAGTTTAAAAGCACATTGTTTCATGATAGAGGAATGAAATATGCTATAGTTGATTCTCAGAGCTATAATTGTGCAGCAGTTGCATAAACTGAAGCATAGTTGATTGATGACTAATATGGCATCATATGATAACTTATTCTGTGAAGTTGCTGAGCCTCTGTAGCTCAGTCAACATTGCTCAGCCCTTTGGTCAGAAAGACCTGGGTTCGATTCCCTTCAGTAATATGAGGAACCTTTATCTGGTCTCTTTCGATGAAAGGTAAGTTAGCTGGTTTCATACAGAGGTGGGATTTTTTTTCACCTGGAAACTTGGGTTGTTCATCCTCCAGAACAGGCAACCTGGCCCCGTGAACACATACACTGCCCTTAGCAGATGCAGCAGAGAAGTGATGAACCGGCTGCATTAATTTATTGTAAGCCCCCTCATTAGGGGGAGGACTCAACCCGTCCTAAGAGATGGATGGCAAGGATAGGATAGGTGAAGTTGCTAAAGATATTACATATTGTTTATATTAATTTAATACTTCTCACCAGCAAATTATGGATTTCTGAGTATGAGGATATGCTGATGGAATCTGAAATGTAGTGACTAGTGAAGGACAGAAAAGGGGAAGTATGAATGAATATATGGCATTTTATATGACAGATATAAAATGTATGTCATATCTTTCTTGTCAGAACAAATAGGAAAGAAGAGAACAGGTAACCATCTGTAGAAACTGATTAAGAAATGTGATCAACAAGCAGTACAGAGATTTTTCTTGTGATGACTAGTGAGTGAATGATCATCAGTGAATTGACTTTTCATGATGAAGGTAACAATTTCATGGGGTTCCAGGTAATATTATTATTATTATTACCCCAAAACCTCATGGAGTCAAAGACTCATCTGGGAGGTCCCTTTATCACGCACAACATCTCATCATACCGTGTCTTAAACACACTCAAATTCCTTGCAGACACCACACTCTCAGGCAAGGCATTCTAATCATTCACAACTCTGCACAAAAAAATCTGCCTCTCACTCCCATACTCACACCCTCTTTATACAGTTTCTAGGGATGACCTCTGGTTCTCCCCTGATCTCCCACTATTCTCTGTAGAACTTCGCTACCATTGATCTTATAACAGCCCCTTACCAACTTGTAGGTCTCTATCATATCTCCCCTCTTCCTCTTGTCCACCAGACTCTGCAAATTACATCTTCTCAATCTTTCCTCATACTCAACATTCCAGAGGTCAGAAACTACTTTAGTCAGTCTCCTTTGGACCTTTTCCAACATCTTTTCATCCTTCTGAAAACCCGTTGACCAAATCTGGGCACAATAGTCCATGCGTTGCCTAATCAACGTCTTATACAACGGAACAAGAATCTCCCTACTTCTACACATCAGTGTCCTCTGCAACATTTCTAGAAGCCTTTGTGTTGTCTTCACAATTTTGGTGATGTGTTCCCTAAATTTTAGATCCTTATCCACTATCACCCCCCCAGATCTCTTATTTCTTCCACCTCCAACAATATATTCTCACCAAGCATAAATTCTGCATCCCATCTTTGTTTTCCAAATTTTAAAACCTTACATTTTGCAACATTGAACTCGCATCCCCATTTCCGTGCCCAATCACTCAATTTATTCAAGTCTTCTTGCAAGGCCACAACATCTTCACTACTCTTTATGGTTCGTCCCAACTTTGCATCATCAGCAAACAACTGAATATCTCCATCCAAATCTTCGCCAGTATCATTATTATACAAGTTAAACAGTAATGGCCCTAAAACAGACCCCTGAGGCACTCCACTAGTGACTTTCCTTTTCCTGGATATCGCACCCTCATACACAACTTGTTGATACCTATCAGATAGCCAGTCTCCAATCCAATACACTAATCTAATATCCAACCACATCTGCTCTAGTTTGACTGTCAACTTATCATGAGGTACTCTATCAAAAGCCTTTGCAAAATCCAAGTATATTACTGTGTATCCTTCTCCTCTGTCCAAGGAAGCAATCACTTTATTGTAATAAGTAAGTAGATTACTAAAACATGACCTCCCTTTAGCAAATCCATGCTGTCTATCAAAGATAATACCATTGTTATCAACCCAATTCTGGATCCTAGTTCTCACAAGCTTCTCCAACAACTTAACCACAACTACTGACACACAGATAGGCCTATAGTTCGATGCTTGAGTTCGATCACCTCCTTTATGAATTGGCACTATCTTTCCCTCCTTCCACTCCGTAGGAACTTGACCAAGTGCAAGTCTCTTATTAAAAAAATATGTCAAGGCAGATGTCAACTTCCTGGCACATTCCTTCAGAATACGCAGTGATATATTATCAAGTCCCACAGCCTTATTTACATCTAGTTTACTTAACTCCCCAAACACCTCTTGCTCACTTACAGTCAGTCTCTCCTCCTCATCAATAACTGCTCTCAATCTCTCCATGATGTCACATTCACAAGATTGAAAGATCTTTATGAACTGCTCATTAAGTATCTCCACCACACATTCTGCTACAGCTGTTTTTATACCATTTTCTCCAATCAATGTCATCCTTCCATAATCATTCTTTCTTTTGCTGGCTACATATCGAAAGCTGTCCCTAGGATACTTTTTGGCTTCATTAGTTAACTGCTGTTCATACCTCTCTTTAGCTACTCTCACCAACCAAGTCACCCTCCTTGCCTGGTCTTTGTAGACCTCATGAAATTGGTTATTTCCACTTCTCGTATGCTGCCTCCACAATGCCTTTTTTCTCTGTATCGCATGCTTAATCTCTTTATTCATCCATCTCACACCTACCTTATTTAACCTTCTCACCCTTGGAATACATTTAGACATTCCATCTACTAGATAGTTTTTGAAAATCCCCCAAGCTGTATTGATCTCTTTTCCAGCTAACTCCTCATTCCATGCTACACCCGCAAGCTGTCTCCTGAGCTCTTCATAATCATTCCCCTTGTAGTTCCACATATACCTTTTTCTCACAGGGTTCCTCGCACTGCTGGCAACCACCCAGGTAATCACCTCATGGTCACTTTCACCAATTAGTGGATGATTTGACACCTCATTTATATAGTTACATCCTCTGATGAGATGACCAAATCCAAGACCCTTAATCCTCATGTGCCCTCTGTTACGTACTGTCTGAGGTAGTTATCTCTCAAGAACTCAAGAAACTCATTTTCTTTACTTCCAGTTGCTATCTCATCATTCCAGTCTATATTGCCATAATTAAAATCACCCATAATAATCACCCTTTTCTTATTTACTTGATTGTACATTTCATTATCACCACCATCCACATTACCTGGTCTATAACAACATTCCACCAAGTATTCATCTCTATCTCACACCATACTGCCTCAAAACCACTAGCACTATACTCGTCTTGCATCTACTTTGTATGGACATAACTCCTTTTCCATCATCAATAGCACTCCCCCCTCCCTTTTTACCCCTTCTATCCTCACGAAACCCTTTTCTTATTTACTTGATTGTACATTTCATTATCACCACCATCCACATTACCTGGTCTATAACAACATTCCACCAAGTATTTCATTCCATTCATCTCTATCTCACACCATACTGCCTCAAAACCACTAGCACTATATTCGTCTTGCATCTACTTTGTATGGACATAACTCCTTCTCCATCATCAATAGCACTCCCCCCCTCCCTTTTTACCCCTTCTATCCTCACGAAACACATCATACCCTTCCATCTCTATTCCTGTCAGGATGTCATCCTCTTCCAACCATGGCTCACTTATTCCGACAATCTTTGGGTGCACAGATGCAATTACTGCAACCATTTCATCTGCCTTGTTTCTTATACTTCTAGCATTGGTATAAGAAGGGTGATCATTATGGGTGATTGGTATAAGGGTGATCATTACGGGTGATTTTAAATATGGCAATATAGACTGGAATGATGAGATAGCAACTGGAAGTAAAGAAAATGAGTTTCTTGAGTTTTTGAAAGATAACTACCTCAGACAGTATGTAACACAGAGGGCACACGAGGATTAAGGGTCTTAATCAACAGCTCATTTCTGGATCTACAGCTAGTTCCACTGATGCCACTCACTCGATGTGATCTCTCCATGCTAGACTGGGGCCATTTCCCTTTCTGCTTCTTCATTTTAGAACCATTTTCAATTCCTACTGTTTCCTGTTGATCCCTGGTCATTCCATCCAGGTAATGATAATATTGAGTATTTATTACTAACAAAGTGTAATTTGATTATTTGGTAAGAGTTTTATTTTTCAGGTTACTACTATAATAACTCGTGAAGATGGAATTCTAAAACCAAAAATTATACCATGGTGGATTATTATTTTGGCTGTATGTATCGGATTATTACTGTTGGGCCTCTTAGCTCTTCTGTTGTGGAAAGTAAGTACAATTTTCATATGATTGAAATATATAGATTGAGATGTAACTGCTGCATAATGTTACTCATCTGATTTTTTTTTTTTAATTAAAGATTAAATATTTGCATGCATCACTAAGATTTTTTTTTTAATTTGAGTAACAAATATTGCTCCTGTTTTAACTGTACATGCATATTTCTTAATCTTAAAGAATGTTAGACATATAGATTTAGCTTATTAAACTTGATAAGAAAATGTATCTTGTTTCTTGTTTCACTTTTTGAGCAAACATTTACATGTTTTACTACCTTTTTACTGACCACATCTTAAGGATGGAGAACAGAAACAAGAAAGGAGGATAAATATAAAATATTTAGATATACTGTAAAGAATACTTTGATAACAGATATGCTTTTTTAACCAAGTAAATATTGTGAGCTAATTATGCATGTGTCTATCATGTAGGCAGTTCAGTATCTCTGATAACTCTTAAACTCATTAAGCCAACTGAGTAACTGAATCAGATATTAGAATTCCAGATATTATGAAAAAGGAGTTCTGGTTTCTGTTCAGACACGTGTGCAATTACTTTATTACACTCCTTGAAGCAAAAAAATACACTGTACCTTTTTTATGTATATATTTTGCAAACAATTATATTCTTGTTTTTAATTCTTTACCCAAGCATGAACGAACACAATTTGCACATGTATATCCAAAGACTTCTCTTTATCAGTAATCTAATGCAGCTGAATAACCAAAACACTAATTGGAGCCAAAATCCAGAGACAGTTGATATGTGGTTAGCCCTTTCTATTTGCCTTAGGTGGGCCTTTACTGCTGGATTGTTCTCCACTCATTTCTGCAATTGACAAGAAGACCACAGAAAGTAAAGAGAAATGGCACAGTATGAGAAGCTAATAAGAATAGACAGTGATCTGCACCTCCTCACCAGAATTTTGGAATTTCTAAAATGTTTCTTTCTAATTACATAAATTGATGGATGGAACAATAGAATTTCTCTAATACAATGTTGTGAAGTATTTGAATCTTATTGCTAGCTTTCAGAATTGTTTTTAACTTTCTATAAATGATATCTTAGCTCATTGGGGAGGGGGGGGGGGGATATTGCAAAAAAAGAACTTGTTCTACTTTGAGTAATGAAATGCCAAACATTACATAGTTTGTTCCAGATATGCAGAGCAAGGATAGTTGTAGAATCCACATTCCACTGTTTCCTGTCTGCAACAGACATTACAGAAGATTGGATCACTAATGTTCAGGTACCTCCATTTGATGGTCTTTATTGGAATGTGTCCATGTGGAATTCTCAGAGATTCCTCTTGCCTATTTAAACCTTAATCTGTGTTTTATTATTCTGTGTGCTGTTTTTGTTCCATTAAACACAATTATGATTATCAAATAGTGTCATTGTTAGTACCCTACTGTGGAAGTTTGTTGTCAAAAAGGGTAAATATCTCCTTATATATCATTCCAGTGTTTTTAATGGATAGAATGTCAGTGCTGAAATCATGTTGCAGAATAACGGTTAAGTACAAAATTCTGCAATATTCAGAAACAATCTCAGCCCTGTGGACCATTGTAATCATTATTCTAAATAGTGATAATCATTTATTCTAAAGGTCTAATATTTTATAGATTTTGAGGCTGCATTGCTTAAATAGCAAAATTTTGATAGTCGTATGGTTCCATAGGTTTAAAAAAATTCTCTTTTAACTTTTGTACAGCAGGACCAGAAAAATTGCACAACTTTATTTTATATTTGTTTATCTTTGGTTTCTGTAAATATCTTTAATATATTAATTATGCATAGCTGATTAGACAAGATGATGATTTTAAGTGCTTTGGTTTCAGAAAGAAAGTGTCCTAATTTTCTAGTTTTCTAAGATACTTTTGTGTATAAGTTCTTGAACTAGTAGTATTGGACAAGTTCTCTCTTAGAGATTAGTTCACATTCTTATATTTTTCTCTATATTCAGAGGGAATGCCTATGAGATCCTATCTTCCAAAAATCTTTAATAACATCTTTAATAAATACATTTCTTTAATAAATACAAAAAAGATGTACATTGAATTATTATCCCCAAAATACTTATTGCATCATCTGCGTATGTCAATGCTTATTTTCCTTCTTGGTTGAGATTATTATTATCCCTCTTATAGCATATAAATTGTCACCATTCTGTAAGAAAGATTCTAGAATGAATAACAGCAAAGAACTAAGAGGGTATGCCTTGCTTTACAGTTATTTGAATTTTTGACCAGTTCTAATAGGAATCCATCATTTGGGAGGCAGGTATCATCGGTGAGCTAGGTCTGTGATGATACTGAAAGCTAAATGCAGAAGTATAGTTCATATCCAAGTAGCAAAATGGTATCACCATATTCAAGACTTGGAAAAAATACTCATCTATCATCAGTGATGATTAACAATTTTATCACAAGAATAGGTTTGGTTTGATAGTTTTATTTACATAATGCCAATTCATTTACATAATGCCAATTCAATGACATTTTATGTCAAAAATAGTTTGTATTTTTACCTTACGGGCCAGTCATTACAAGTATTTGTTTTGCGATTCATCACTGCATATGAGCAATAAGAGGATAGGATGAATATACATGCATCATTTTATCTTCTGAGAGCACTTAACTGTACTGTGAAGCAACAGCTAATCATAACATGGTATCTTAAAATTGATGTGCAGTGGTAATTGGTTTATTTCATTCTGAAAGATAGAATATGTAGAAATTGAGCCAAGATTAAAAATGCAAGCTAAATGTTTTATTATTGTTTTCTTAATTGCTGCCACTTCATATAATATCACTGGCCATGTCTGTTCTCCAGTGCTTCAGAGCCAAATGAAATGTTGGCTGAATTCAGCCAACATTTCATTTCATTTAGCCAACATTCACAACCCAGTAGTGAAGTTGATGTATGTGAAAACCTAAAAGCTTTATTTTTAAGTCTTTACTAATGTGTATATAATGACACAGAAGAAACTGACTTTTTTTAATAAAGGTGATTTGAGACATACCCTCAGTCTTAGAACTGAACATGTATGTGAAAATGATCATGTGTCATTAATAAATATATGCATGTATCAATCTTCAGAAACAACAGATGTAGTAAAAATTTATCTATTCCTGACTAAAAATGACTACTTCTATGCATTATAAGAAGTGGTTGATCTAGAATAAAATACAAGCATATGTGAGAAATCTATTATTGATAAGACAGAAGAACTGAGAGGTAACACACACACACACACAAGAATGAATGTAGGATTAGAGAAAGTGTGGATAATTCCAATATTGACTGGATATTATGTATCCTATTACTATGTAAAATGCATACTTCTCTCCAGTAAACAAAAGAAAATTCTCAGAAAATGAAGTAAAATATAAATACATGCACAACAAATTTTACATGATCTACTGATCCATCAGCCAACATATATTCCTGCCACACCTAAACGAACCACCCGATTAACATTATTAGTTCATTGGATTAGCTCCTTCCCATCGTGATTTACTGAACTATCAAATGTATACAGTGGCTGTTTATTATTGTTTAGTTATTTATACTTTGCAAACAAATCTGTTTTCCTCTCCTTGTAAGTTTTTTTTTTATTATGCAATCAAAAATTCACTTAAGAATGTCGAGAAATTATAGGATCACATGCTATTCACTCCACCCAGCAACTTATAGGACACACATCTCACAGATGTTAACTATTAATAATTCATTTGCCAGTAATGAAAGTATTTCTACTCACACTTGTTCTTTCCTTTACATTTCCCATTCTCACATGGTTTGTTACTGATGGTTCATATATTTACATCTCCTTTATTATTGTTTTCTAATATATCCTAAAACAAATACCCCTCCCCCCGACCTGCAGATTTGATTACAATTAAAGAACTGTTACAATACAAAGTGCTTCTGCTGAAACACAAGCACAACATTTCTGGGGACACAGTATTTTCTCTCTCCCTGCCAGATAGGGTGATGGCAAGAATCATCCCAGCATTGAATATCTTAAGCTGCCTTTCCACATTTCAGATTTTTGATTGGAATTTACCTCAAGTACCTGGCTGCACTTCTCTCGAATAATTTCCACCCCATTTGTAATGGTCCATCTAGTTTCATTTAACAGTCTTTCAAAGTAAATTACTCCAGACATCTAGGATATCTTCATGTTACCATAATCTCTGATTCATTTTATGTTCTTTTCTCCATTTCTAAGCTTTTTCAGTAGCTCCAGAATATTTTTCCATTCCTGATATTTATCTTCCATGTTTTTACCAGTCTTCCCACGACATTTGATTAGGTGACTTTTGCACATTGCTTCACTTTCTTTGATTTTTCTCTATATTCTTTTAAGCATCTGCCAACTTGTTTGGTAGTAACTTGCAATATGCTTTCTTCTTTTCCAAGATTGTTCTATAACTTTTTGCATCTGCCATGGAGTTCTGATTTTTCTGTCCTCCTTGGCAATTTTTCCATATGGCTCTCTGACTGAATTAGTTTTTTTTTCAGTCTGTTACTGAGCTTCCAAGGCTTCATTTTTATTTTCAAACTCATTCATTTTTTTTTTTAATACTATTTGTATATCTGAGTCTACATTTCACCTCTGAAAGCTGCTTAACTTTCAACATATCAATCATATGCCAGCCTGGTTAGCCAAGTAGTTAATGTATCCGCTCTCCAGCCAAAAGGCTGCAGGTTCGTATCCTGCTGTGGGCATGGGTGTTTGTGGTTGTCTGTGGAAATACTATTTCAACAGCCAATACAGCAGTATTGTTTGTTGAAAGCCAGTTAAGCTGAATGCACTTTCTTTCATGAATTAATTTTCACTGAATGGTTTCAATTACCAGATTTTTCATAAATATCATAATCATTCCCATTTATAAAAATGGGAATAAAACTAAATGGGATAATTACAGATTTTCTCTACTAAGTGTTTCAGATAAGACTTATGCAAGTATACTTCAGAAGAGAAAGAGAAAAGTTGAAGAGAAACTTGGAGAAGAGCAAGCAGGGTTCAAGGCAAATAGAGGGTGTCAGGATCAGACTTTTACTTTAACTTTACAACAAATAATTGGGAAATCATAAGAATATGACAGTGATGTGTACTTAAGTTTTGTAAATCTGGAAAATCATAGGACAAACTGCTCAGGGAAAAAGCGTTTCAAAACACTTTAATTATATGGGATAAATGAAACTTTATGAAACAGAGTAATATATAGTCTAAATTTGAATTGTAAATCAGCAGTTAGAATCAAATGAAATACAGGAAGATGGTTTGATGTAAAATCATGTGTAAGATAAGGTTCATCATCCGTTTGGATCGCATTAGAAAAGAAAGTGGTATTAAAACTGATATTAGAATTGGCGCTATCATATCAGCTCTTTGTTTTCTGCAGATGATATTGTATTCCTAAACATCCAATGCAAGCCTGATAACTAAACTGAATAATAGCTGTAACAAATTTGGCATGGAAATAAGCAATAAAAGGATCAAAACTATGAAAATAGGCATGAACAAAAATTAAGAATTATAAACACGTTAACACAAGAATATTTTAATGTTTGCCAAATATTTCAGTCTGAACCTAATAGACTATCCTCAGTGGCTGATAGGAACAGTTTTTACAAGGTGGAATGCAAACAATTGATCATTTAAAAGTAGAATGAGTCGCGCGATGTTATATTGCTAAGCATTAAAGAGAGGTGAATTTCATCAGTGATGAATAAATTATAGGTATTAATTCACAATTTCATATAACAATCTTAATTTATAAATTCAATTAAAGATAACATTAGACTAATGTAAGAATTAAAGGTCTCAATTTAAGAAAAAAAAACTTCTTTTTAATGTGTTATCTGGATTAAACTTTCCCATATTTTTGACAAGGATGTACAATCGTTTCGATTCAAGTTAGAGCGTTGAAGTAAGGCCTCAGCACTCTCTTTGAATAGGCATTCGAATTTATAGCGACATCTGTGTAGAAGCCGATTCTACAACCAGAGAATGTTGTGGGCTTGTCTCTATCATGCTACGCTAATCCAGACTTATCGGATTTGTTGTGAAGAATGTATGATTGATATTCTTGTATTCTTTTTTCTATAGAGCATCCAGTTTGTCCAAAGTATGACAGATTGCAGTTACAAGGAACTTGATATACATCAGGCAGGGTAGTTGAGCGTTTATCTTGAGAAGAGGGGAAATAGGTGGATATTTTGTTAATAGGGATATATAAGTGGCTGTTAAATCATATTCAGAATTCTTGAAATTGGTTCTGAAATCCTGGAAATATATGGAATTGGAACTCAACGTATTGATTCTTGGTTGTTCTGGATTGTGTTGTAGGAATCGAACAGATGTGTAGTTTTTTTGGAGAAGCCATTTAATTTCATGTGATGTTTGATAGTTGAAAGTTCTTTCTGTAATTCATGGGGAGTTGAGCAATTAGTTCTAGCTCGTCGATTTAAACATTTTATGAGTCCTTTTTTTGATAAGGATGATGGGCCGATTGTTTGAGAATGTAATGTCCAGTAAAAGTGGGTTTTCTGTAAATTGTTATCATCAGAATACCTGAAGGTGAGCGGAAAAAACTACACATCTGTTCGATTCCTACAATCCAATCCAGAACAACAACAGAATCAGAATCAACATGTCAAGTTCCAATTCCATATATTTCTGGGATTTCAGAACCAATTTCAAGAATTCTGAAGAAATATGATTTAACAGCCACTCCCCTCTTCTCAAGATAAACGGTCAACTATGTCTCTGCCTGGTGTATATCAAGTTCCTTGTAACTGCAATCTGTCGTACTTTGGACAAACCTGACGCTCTATAGAAAAAAGAATACAAGAACATCAATCATACATTCTTCACAACAAATCTGATAAGTCTGGATTGTCGCAGCACGGGATAGAGACAAGCCACAACATCCTCTGGTCCAAGACTCGCCTCCTACACAGATGTCGCTATAAATGTGAACGTTTATTTAGAAAGAAAGTGCCGAGGCCTTACTTCAACGCCCTAACTTGAATCGATTTAAACATTTTATGAGTCCTTTTTTTGATAAGGATGATGGGCCGATTGTTTGAGAATGTAATGTCCAGTAAAAGTGGGTTTTCTGTAAATTGTTATCATCAGAATACCTGAAGGTGAGCGGAAAAAACTACACATCTGTTCGATTCCTACAATCCAATCCAGAACAACAACAGAATCAGAATCAACATGTCAAGCATTATATATTGTATATCTTTATCAAAAATATGGGAAAGTTTAATCAGGATAACACATTAATATATATACTTTTTTTAATTAAGACTTTAATTCTTACATTAGTCTAATGTTATTTATAAATTAAGATTATTATTTGAATTTGTGAATTAATATCTTTAATTTAATCATTACTCTGATTAAAAAAAAAAAAAAAAAAAAAAGTTTTCCTCTCTTTAATACTTTGTGATATAACATCACGTGGCTCGTTCTACTTTTGAATGATCAATTGTTAGTAATTCCACCTTGTTAAAAAAAACTTTTTCTAAGTAGCCACTGAAGATAGTTGTTGTTTTCAGACTGAAATATTTGGCAAATTAAAATATAATATTCTTGTGTAAACGTGTATGTATTATAATGTGGAGAATTAAGCTACTGAGCATAGTACTGATACTGATTAAAATTCTTTTTTTTTTTTCACTGAAAAGGCCAACCTTACAAGACATGCTAAATTACAGTCATAAGGAATATGACAAACACAGAGATGATAGAGGACAAAACATAAATTTGGAAAACTACACAAGCATCTTTTGTAGTTGCAAAAATTAGAAATCTTGGAAAATATACAGATATCAAGTGAAACTTCAAGATATCTATTGATAGATTCCAACATACCCAAAATTATGTGAAAAGAGCTC
The DNA here is from genome assembly GCF_054136105.1 of Typopeltis vanoorti. Taxonomy (NCBI): domain Eukaryota; kingdom Metazoa; phylum Arthropoda; class Arachnida; order Uropygi; family Thelyphonidae; genus Typopeltis; species Typopeltis vanoorti. The sequence continues at coordinate 52,508,744 of NC_143554.1, forward strand.
TATATTCTATTATGGTATCCTAGATTGTAGAATCATAAGAGTCCAAATTCTGTTGAATCAAATTTTCCTCTGAAGATGCGAGTTAACTTATCGGAGTGCTTATTTTTTTTTTTATTTATTATTATTTTTTTTTGCAACATGATCTTTTTTTGTTGAAGTCTTTGATGGAATCATATAACTTTGAATATATTCAAAGGTTTTGTGAAGGGTAGGATCATGTTCCTTGCTCCTGTTTTATAATACAGTGACAGCTGCTCAGTTGGATAAAGGTAATGGGTTTATAGCGATACTTCTGGACTTTGCAAAGCCCTTTGACAGGACACCACATGGAATTCTAATCAGTAAACTGCAGCACATAGGGATGGATATAGGGTTGCTGAGATAGATAGGAGGATGGTTGATGGGGAGATATCAGAATTCAGGAGTAGAGTCCAAAAGAATGCCCGTGACTAGTGACATGCTTCACGGTTCTGTTCTAGGACTGCTACTGTTTAATTTGTACATTAATGATATAGGAAAGGATCTAAGAGGAACTGTTCAATTATTTGCCATTGATGCAAAGTTGGGTTGAGCAATAATTAATACAGATGATGTCAAAATTTCTCTGGTCCAAGAATTGCCTGCTACACAAATGTCGCTATAAATTCGAATGCCTATTCAAAGAGAGTGCTGAGGCATTACTTCAATGCCCTAACTTGAATCGAAATGATTTCCTATCCTTTTCAAAAATATGGGAAAGTTTAATCCGAATAACACGCTAAAAAAAAAAAAAATTTTTTTTTTTTTTTAAATTTAGACCTTTAATTCTTACATTAGTCTAATGTTATCTTTAATTGAATTTATAAATTAAGGTTGTTATATGAAACTGTGAATTAATACTTATTATTTATCCGGCACTCTGATGAAATTTACCTCTCTTTAATGCTTAGCAATGTAACATCATGCAGCTCGTTCTACTTTTGAATGATCAATTGTTTGTATTCCACATTGTAAAAACTGTTCCTATCATGTCACTGAGGATAGTCTGCTAGTTTCAGACTGAAATATTTGGCAAACATAAAATATTCTTGTGTTAAAGTGTTTATAATTCTTAATTTAATGTCACAAGTGTCTCTGAAGAATGAACAGAAATATTCAGCTGCATTCTCAGTGAAGAACTTATATAACAAGTAAAGTATATCAGCTATTTAGGCACAACTTTTAGTGAAAATGACAAATTAAAACTCCTGTACTATTTACAGGGCTTCCCTGTAAGTAGTAGAGGAGATACCAGATAGATATAAAAAATTATAGAGCTGATGCAGGACCCACACTTTCTGCTTTACATAAACGATCTACTCACAATAATCAATAATCTTATCCACAGCTTTTCAGACAATAGTACTACTTGCGACTCATCCTACTCATTTGACAAGCATGCAGTACTCTGACATCCCAGGCTACAAGATCATCTTTAACTATTGCCTTAAAATACTATCCCTCAATGCCACCAAAAAAACAGTCTTGCCTTTTCTTGTGCAAAAGAGATCCCAGATCATCTACCCTTACTCTCAGTAATACACAAATCACAGACAAGATCAGATCTTTTTTTTGTTTGGACTAACATTTACATCTAGTCTTTCCTGGCATAAGCATATCACATCAACAGCCTTCTCAGAATCAATAAACTCAGCATTTTACACTCATCCAGCTCTTAACTATATACAAATTCCAAATCTGCCCATGTTTAGAATACTGCTCACATTTTTGGAGCGGCACTCCTAAAACTACCTGTGAAATCCTACACCATCCAGAGGCAAGCAGACTCATAGATGATCCCTCTTTTACTGATTTACTTCAATCCCCATATAACAGGTGCAATGTTTAAGCACTATGTCTATCTACAGATACTTCCATGGTAACTGCTATTACAAGAGCTGCAACTGTCTAGTAACCTTTATCGAGTAACTGCAAACACACTGAACCTGTTTCGCCTCTGTCTTTCATTCCATCCACCTCTATCTTCTGGAGCAGCTTTCCTTATGGAGTTATATCCAAACAACTATAACTTGCAACTCTTAAAAAAAAAAAAAACTGTCTGTCCTCATGTATGGCATCAATATATATATCAGTGGAGTCGCATGCCCATTTGGGTTGAGTGTGCTGTTGTGGTTTGTGTAACCCACGCTATGAAATTCACATCCATTTGACCATATGATTGCATTTTTATCGATGTATGAAAATTCATTATTCATTATTATTCCGGGCAACTCCAAGGAGTCGACAGACTCATCGAGGGAGGCCCTAACATCATGTCAAGAACAACTATTCGACATTCACACAGTGTCTATCATACCTTGCCTTGAACTCATTCACAGTCGTTTGGGTTTACAGTGATTCTACTGGACCTTGCCAAGGCCTTTGACAGGATACCACATGGAACCCTAATCAGTCTTAAACTCTATGGACCCTATGCACTCTTAAAAAAGTTTTAAGAGTGCATAGCACGTCAGTGCTAAACTTAATCCATCCAATGCAATTGTAGGATTACATTGAATACTTTAATTTATCAAATAATTGTAACCAAATCTGCCCAGAGGTTTGTTTTAAGATATATATTAGAACACAATAATGAAGGAGAATGCTATATTTGAATTACTCAAAGGTATAAAATTTGGAAGAGGAAGACAAGGGTTAGCTCCTTCGACTACAATACTGTTTCCCATTGTAAATATGGGCAAAAAAGTTATAAATTTATTGAAAATTTTATATTAAAAAATAGTTTAACAATTTTTTAATATTTCATGTTGGTAGGTAAGTTTAAAAAAAAAAACTTGCCTACCACATCAGTTCAAGTTCCTGCACGCAAAACAGATGATACTCAGAAAACAAAAACAGCAATTCATAACAAATGATGACGTTCAATTGGATTGGTTGACACAATAACCAATCACAGCCTCAAGGTGTTATTGTCTCAGAGCTCACCATGACTCTTCTTCTGAAGTTTAAAACTACTAGAACATTAAGAATTTGACCCGCTGCACCATCTGTACATCTTTTCCAAGGGCTCAAAGGTGTTTAATAGCCCAGGTGTTGAACGCACACCTGGGCTATTAAAGCTAATGTGATGCAATGTTTACACGTAGAAGTTTCCTCATCATGAAGCATTAGTATATTGTGTTTGCTTTTAGGAATCACGCGGAGTCTGGAAACAATTAGGGGAGTCTTTAACAGGAATAAATGCAAAAATATAATATCAGTGATATTGCTATGTGGTGGATGAGCACTGCACACCTAGCACATCCTGAATGTTTCCCCCTGATATATATATCCTATTCTATCTGTCTAGGATAGGTTGAGTCACCTCCGAATCAGGGGTTACTGGCATATTAATGCAGCTGGATCGCCACTCCTCTGCCGCATCCCCTAAGGGCGATATTCATGACTGTATCTGCGTGTGTTCACGGGGCCGATTTGGCTGCTTGTGGGATGAAATACCTCCAGATAAACTTTGGGGGGGGGGGGAACCTGCTGTCCACGCCCAAGATTGGCTAACTTGGCAATAACTGAGGATGATCCTCGAGCTCCTTATGTCGTCGACAGGAATCGAACCTAGGACACTCCTTTTCCAGACATATGGTTGCAAAGCGCATAGCCACTAGGCTAACCGCGTGAACATATATATATGATATAACAGATTTACTCGGCTGAAGGTCATTTAAACTATTTCGTATTTGAAATAGATTAAATAACTGGAAGCTGAGAGATAAATCTTTATCTCAACTTCCAGTCATTTAATCTACGATGGAGATCTGGAAAGTCCTGATAAACACCTAGAACAAAAATTATATTAAAGCAACTGATATAACCTCAAGAAAGAACATACTAGTAGCAGAGTTATAAGGGTAACTTATAACATTGTATTAGAGATCATATTGGAGGCTTAATGGATTGTATACAGCACTCAGAAAGGATTAAAACAGAATTTAATACTTCCTATATATATTTCTATATATATGCCTATATATATTTAATACTTCCTATATATAGACATCTTCAGGACATCTTCTTTGTTCCAGTGGAACCGCCTTACAACTGAGCTTGACCACATACACAACACTTTCCTCTCCAATGGCTACAGTGATCACAGTATTAAGAAAGAAAATAAAAATAATAATAATCAAGTCCTCCCCCTCTCCTCGGTCTTCTCTTGAGAAAGAGTTTAGAAATGCCATCACCATACCCTACATCCGTGGCACATCCAAAAAAGTAGCCAAGATTTTAAAAAAGTACAACCTACACATCGTGAACCTTGTGAGCACACCTCGTTCACCTCGTGAACACACAGGTTACAGTCATAAATACTTACGGCAAGGAAGGCAACGGAAAACCACCTTGCTCATAATCATCTCTCCCTAGAATGGTAGCATATAGCTACCCTCCCCCGGCCGTATGGCAGATGGGAACCAGAAGACAACCTACACACAGCATTTAAGCCCCACTGCAAACTTGCTACCCTTATCTGCTCTACAAAAGATCAGCTCCCTCCTCTCTCAGTGCCTGGAGTCTATAAAGTACCCTGTTCATATAAACTGGTGTACTTTGGACAGACAGGCAGATCAACCACTATCCTCCTGGAGGAACATAAGTCATACATCCGCAAACACAACTATGGTCAGTCAGGCTTGGCTGACCATGTCTTGGATACAACCCACAGGATCTCGTGGGAAAAAACCACCATGCTCCACCACAGCAAATTCAAAAAAGAGAGACCATTCTTAGAATTAGCAGCAGCTCTCAGGAATCAACCAAATCTTAACAAATATGGTTGCATTAAGCTTCCTAGGATTTGGGAAACGCTTATCATCAGAGGTTCCACTTTACATTCCAGGCCACCTATAACTGCCCTTAGAGGGCGCTCCACCTAGATAGGACTTTAGTGTCACCCACATGGTTGGGCTTAGTATTGTGTGTTATTTGTTTTTGATGTTACATTAGTTTTTTTGTAATTCCTGAAGATGTCTCATTTACTGAGACAAAATATATAGGACGTATTAAATTCTGTTTTAATCCTTTGAGAGTGCTGTATACAATCCATTAAGCCTCCAATGTGATGTCCTCACACACTTAAGCCTCTACACATGGTATTAGAGAGAACAGAAGTGAGAGCAATTAAACGGTAATTTGTTAGTTGACTTTTATCACCTTTCTTTGGGATGTGCTAAATGTTGACCTGTTTTCATGTCGTAGAGTAGATATCAGTTGATTAGGATAGATTGAAGAGACAATACAGGATAGGTGTTAGTTCTGGGGCACAGTTTTTTAACACCGTAGGTGGGATACTGTTAGAACCAGATGGTGTACTTTGGACAGACAGGATTCTTCAGGCTTCTTTTTGTTGGAAGAGTATGGAAAAACATGAAGGGAGCCATTCTTGTTGGAATGGAGGGAACTTTGCCCAAGTCATCAGTGCAGGAATTGGAAGCATGATGCCAGTAAGTTGACCTTGCTTTAGGTGAGGTTACTACAATACCATCCAGATGTGGGAGTGGGGGAAACCTGGGTAGGCAGAAGATCTTGGCAAGGAACCAGAAGGAGTGACTGCCATTTGTGTAGAAGGCAAGTTTGCAAGGTTAAAGTCATGCAGAAGTCATATTTCCATATACAAGTAGCTAAAAGGTGTTACACCTTATTACTTAAATACTCTGGACAAGAAATTATATTCTTGGTTTTAATTTCATGGCATCTTTAATTTATGGTATAAGCAAGTCGTAAAACTTTCAACATCTATCTCTAATCCAGAGTATTTTAGTAATAAGGTGCGAAAATTTTGGCTACTTGTATATGGAAATATGACTTCTGTTACTTCAACTTTAGTATCACTTCTGGGTCTGGTTCCCACCAATGATACCTGAATAAAGGCCAAAATTGGTCTGGATAGTGATCCTTCCATAATGCATAGCATTATACATGTCTATAAGGATATGTGCTTTGCATTATGGAATACCAAGGCAAGTGATATGAAGTCATTAGCCTCTATATATGAGTTGCCATCATAAAGTTACTTCACACACAAACTTTGTTTGCTTACACTTGTATAAAGGATTCAACCAAGCATATAATTACTTGGCATCTTTAATTTATAGTATCATGGAAAGGAGGCATAGAAGTAATGGAAGACCTCCAGTTAGCACCCTTGTAGAGTCAAAGAATAAAGAGACTGCGAACTGGTTGAAGGTTGTTCTGTGGCAAGAGGCTTGTATGAGGTTGTGGTTATCGGTTACCAAGAGGAGAACTGATAACCACAGTTCACCTGGAAGGGGAGCTTGTTACGAATCGGTGAAGTGTGTTCGCAAATTAAAGGGGATTAGGTATTCTGGTAGGAAGATTGATGATCTGGGATAGGTCATTGCTGGTGGCAAACACCTCAACATCCCTGCCTGTTTGATTGGTAAAACTGCAGAAGGGGATTCAGTATGAGTTGTGGACACTGAAATTCCCATGAAGGATGGCCTCACTATTGAACTATTTCACCTGAAGAAAATCGAGTTTTAGAGAGATAGTTGAAGAGGTCAGCATGGTTGACAGAGTTTGGAGAGCAGTAGAGAGAGCATATGAAAAGGGCAGGTTCATTTGGTAGAGAAATTTTGAGCCAAAACAGATCAAACAGTGGGAACTCAAGGATTTGCAGTCTCAGGCATGGTATGTCAGTTCTGATGAATGTACAAGTGCCTCCCTCATGGTGGAAAGATCTGTGTAATATATAGTTTGGGCAGTTGAGGTGGACAGCGGTTGCTGAGTCTGCCATTTAGGGTTCTGATAAGAATAGTAATTCTGGTTTAAACAACTGTAGGTGTTGTTGCATATTGTTTATATTGCTGTTTAGGCCACAGATGGTGAAGTGGATGTGGAATCTTTTTGGTAAGAATTAGTGTTGGTCAGTTGTTTGGTTGGATTTCTGTTGTTTTTGTGGCTGGATTTTTTTTTTTTTATGGTTTTTTTTTTGAGGGAGAGTTTTTAAGATCTGTAGGAAAATCACATTTCCTTGGATTATGGTCTACTGTATTTGGTGAGGAAGAGATAAAAGAAGTGGGGCATGACATTGAGAGGTGACAGACTTGCAAACATACTGAACACACAGAGGGAACTTGGTCTCCTGTCCATACATGCCTTGACAGTTCTCCTGGCAAAATACCTGGTTGTAGGATTTGACGTTAGCTGATTGGGAAGCCTCCAGATTCATTACTAACTGATTCGGTCCAATGTACTAACCAGCGACAGGCCTGCAGAACCGGTTACTGCTGTACTCTCGAATGAGGACGGGTCTGGGATTCCCTAAGTGAGATTGGTACGTCACTCTCACTGCATGTGGGAAGAGGGGGGGGGAGTAGAAACTGCAATCCCTGCTCTAGTGACCAAACATAGCTTCAGAGCTCCATTTGTGGAAACAGAACTATACTGCTGCAAGGTGGGGATAACCTGACTACGAGAGGCTATATATTGAAATCGGCAGCCCTTTAGTAGCCACCTACCATTACTCATAATTTACCTGTCACTCACTTATCTTTCATTCACACATTCATATATCTTTTAGAGATGGCTTATCAACTTCTCAATCACTTATCCATTAAACTCAGCAATTTACATTTACTCAGCCTCTTCTCATAGCAACATTCCAGATATTACTTTTGTTACCAGCTTCAGAGTATCACATTGGAAGCCAAATGACTAAATCTGCATGTGGTCATTCAGATGTGGTCTGATCAAGATTTTGTACAATGTTATAACTGCCTCCTTTAACAAAGTGCTGTGCCATTTGAATTTTGAGTGTCTGTCATGTCCAGTCCAAACTAAAAGCATATCTTCCTGAATGGACATGGCATCACTCCTTATAACTTCTATGAATTCCACCTATGAAAGGTTGTACACCTATGGTACATTAATATTGTGGATGTGCTTAGGATTAGATAATTCAGAATCCCTGTTCTAGAAATCAAAATAAAGCTCTTTGTAATTTTTTTCTTAATGAGAAAAAAAAAAAGTCCTTAGCTACTTAGTATAGGCTTACAATCTTTTGTGAGTGGAAGACATGTGCACACATACACACACACACACAAAAGCAATGCAATTCATCTACCATGAAAGGGCATTCAAGCATCCATATTCGGGATTGGATTCTAATACCTATGGCCTGTTAGGTATAGAGCAGATGTCAACTCAAGTAACCACACACAAACTCTCCTCAGCCAACAAATGGATATTTCTTGTCAATCCACTTAGCGAAATGTCATTAAGAAATAAGATGAACTGTAGTGGCCAAAGGGTAAAAAATCCTGTGCAAAAAATTTGTTCTTTGTTACTTTCCTTTCCTTCCTCTCAGCATCGAGTAGAATGCCAGTGCTCTTTGTTTGAATCCTACTTAGGATTTCAGGAATATTTGTAATGACTCTTCAACTGAAGATGAGTTAGCAGCCAGTCTCATATGGAGGTGGCATTGTTTTTCTCTCCTAGAAACCACAGTCAAGTCTCTTCCCCTTTCAATTACAGAAGGAGAGAAGAGCAGAGGTTTCCTTCTAGTTATCTGGCTTCAGTTGTTAAATGGCACTCACTAATTTTTTTTAATTATGAATCCTATATCTTGAAAAGTTGTAAAACTATAGCACACAATTTCGCATAAACATGGCTTGGATAGCTTGGAAAACTTCCTATAGATATCAACAAGGAACTTTTTCAAATATTTCAGGCCTCCAATAAGCACGGTAATAGACTTACTAGGCATTGATATTCATCTACTGCTGCAAATATCCATACTAAGAGTAGGATTCAAACCTACAGCCTGTTAAGTGAGTATTCTGTCCACTTGGCCAACCAGACCAGCTGTTTATTTATTTATTTCAAATCTTATTTTTATTTATTTGTTTATTTTAAAAATTTTCTGAAATATCAGAGGTTTTTTTTTTTTTTTAATGTATCTTTATAATATAACCATTTTTTGATAATTGACAGCTTGGGTTTTTCAAACGGAAGAGGCCAGAAGAAGAGGTAGAAAAAGAACCCCTTCAGGGATCAGAGAAAAATGGCTATCATATGGCTAGGGGTGATGCTGCATTGTGAAAGTGCATTCTGTAAAATTTAAGTGATTTTAAGACAAATTTGTGATATGCTCGTCAATGAAGTGCTGGCTTGCTCAGGGCAGAAAATAAATGTTGTGCCATTTACGAACTTTTTGAAATGAAGCCAGGCGTGAGAAGACTTTTTTTATGACATAATGCATTGCCATCAAATAAATATTATTAGTGCAACAGGTGGAATACACAGGGATCCAGATGAAGACCGAACTACTGTTCCTTTTCTGGATGAAGGTATTAATTTTGTACTAGTTATTATACTATTTCATTTTGGGTACCTGATTTTATAATTTTGTTTTTTTTTTTAATTTCAAATGTTGATAAAGACCACTAAAATTGTAATCATTAAATATAGTCATCTGTGCACTTGCTTTACAATGAAACAAAAAAAGCAGTGTATGTTTTTTCCATAATTTTGTTTATAATTTCCTATTGTAAGTTTAGAAAGTACACCAATCAATGCATATATAGTACTAATGATGCGCACTGGTAAAAATAGCTTTGGAACTTAGATTAAATGCGTGTATTTTAGCTATCAGTGTGTGTGTATATGTATATATATATATATGTGTGTATATGTATATGTATATATATATATATATCTGTGAATAAACATGTCTTCCGGATGTGAACTTTGTTTATAAAATGAGACATATAATTATTTAAACTTTGATTGACACCATTCCTGATAAAATTATATAACAAAATATGGAAAACTACATTCGTTTTGTTTTGCTTTTTTATATAAGGTCAAATCATAACTGTCACTAACCTGACCAGTATTGTTTTATTTTGAATGCCTGTCTAATAATTTCTGCAGCAGTTAATAAAATTCAAAGGAAATTTTATATTTTGAGGTTTTAGACCAGTTAAAACTCACATGAACTTCATTTATGTTTGAGAATCATTAAGTTACGAAAGAGGATATGATTATACATATGTGTTGTACATATGCTACTATTGCTGACTGGTTGCTACAAAATTTTGGAAATGTGTACACTGGAATCATTAAGCACATTTGCATGACTTCAATACTGTTTCTTTTCATAACAGTTTTGTATGAGAAAGTAATGTGCAAGTTTTTATATCAGATTTTAGTGTCAGAGGTTTATTATACAGCTTGTGTATTGATTGATATATAAATCACATGCTAACATGAATATTTTTGAACATAGAAAATCAAGCAACAATAGCAGAGCTGTGTGTGTTACACAAGTGCACATTTTTTTTAAAATCTTGTTAGCAGAAACTGTAATAAAAATAAATCTAGAGATATTCTGTTTGCTTAAGTTATATAAAACACAATATGCATTAGTTTATATATTTTGTACAAGTATTTTTAAAAACAATATCTATAAAATTATCTGTACAGTTTGTTCTTTTAAACTATGTTTAGTGATGTAAAATTCTTTCTAATATTTATCTATTTCACTAAGATGAGTATATGCAGTGATAATTTGAATGTTCAAAATTTAACATTATTCTAAAGTATGGACTGTAGTCCATACTTTAGAATAATGTTACATACATAAAGTATCCACACTTAAAGTATGGACAGGTGGGAGGGGGGGGGATATATATCTAAAACTCCTGCTAAATATTTGGGGTATTAAAGTTATTTTTAAATAAAACGATTGCTTGTAATCTAGGTTAAGCTAATTTTTTTTAAATCCAGGATTTCAGTTTATAAATCTAGCTTACTTTTGTCTCCTAAATAAAGGTAAGCTGCTGTAATATATGTTATATTTCATTATGTTAATTGTTTCAAACAGAAAAAAAAAAAAAAAAGTGAAGCTCTGAATGACAGTGCTTGTTAAATGTAAATATGCTACTACAACTTTTTGTTCAATAATTTTATCTATTATTTATGTTTATTGATTTGAACTAAATGAGTAAATAAATCTGTTGAACTTTTTTTTTCTTTTGTCTTCATTTCAGTTAGCATACTACTGCATAGCATATAATTTTGATGACATACAACTTACTGAAATGGAAATCAATGACAAATTTTGTTTGTGTTAAATGTATCTGTTATGAAGGATGAAAGATTTATAGAGGGAAAGTAAGAGTGATGAGTGAATATGTCAAAAGTGAGTGCCAGTTGTTTGCGATGAATAAAAACATGATAGAGAATGTTGACAAAAGAAAGTGGGGAAAATGAGTGTTGATGAAAGTGCAGTGATGGAAGGTCAGGAGAATGAAGAGATCATAAGAGAAATAATACATTTATGTGGAGTCTCATAAGATAAAATGTGAGCTGAAGAAAATAAAGAAAAAAAATCAAAGCAAAAGAAGAGTTATGAAAAAGTTTTTAATGTGATTCCATAATAAGAGGAATACTTAATAAGATCACAATGAAATCTTGCTACCCAATTGTAAAAATTAATGAGGCAGTCAGGGTATAAGGAGGCATAGTATAAGAGAAGATATGAATTATTGGAATAAGTGAAAAGAAGAGTGAGAGAATATAGATTGTGAACCTGCTGCCATGGTATGATAGAAGTGAGTTGAGGACTTCTTTTGTAATGGCAAATGAATCAATGGTGGTGCAGGAAAATGTTGTCAGTTCATACACATGGAATGATGAAATAGTGACAAAATAATGACAAAACACATGGAATGACAAAACATCGATCATTCTGTCACGTCATCACCTATCCTAAATACCCAAATCACAAAAAAAAATTCATTGCTTCTTACATTTGAGGTATATTAAAAAAAAAAATAGATAACATCACATTCTTAAAAGATATATCATATAGACTTTAAGCCATACTGAAATGTAGCTACCCTCATCCACTCACCAAAAGATCCCTTCTATGATCCAAAAACAGCCAGTATCCAACTGGATTAACATAGAAATGTCTGCTATCGTTCTAAGGTGGAAGAGCCAATGGGGGGGACCTTCCTACTATCCAGAATTAGATACAAATCTAAGAGATTGTTTCTGAAATCTGCCACACCATTCTATGAATCTAAATAAAAATAACTGCTTCACCTTACCAAAAATCTGGGAGATGCCATCTTGAAAATATCAGCTGAACAAGCGGGAACCAAAGGATACCAGTTAAGACCTTGCTTTATCATAATCACGTTCTTGGTCAGATAATAAGATACAGGAAACAAGTTCGACTGGCCGAATCCGTGGCAGCCCTGACCTGGTGATAAGGGGATGTCAGACTCCATCGCTGCCCTTATGGCCAAAAATAATAATAAATGAGATAGCCATGCATCTGGCCAACTATGGCCAGATGCATGGCTATCTCATACTTCACGTACATTTCCAACTGAACGCCCTTAGGTTCGATTTGAACCCTCTAAGTCAGAATCCTGTCTAGCCACTGCAACGATGCCATTCGTGCCTTATGTGTTGAAAGGCAGTGCTAGCTGGAGTTGCTTTTTTTGTGTTACAGTTCAATCTGGCAATGAGGTCACTAGAACGGAAGCATCAAGGCAGCCATTGAGACTATGTGGCCGCTACTTCTGCATTACAGGATTCAGGTGTGATGTGCAGGCACCAAATCGTCCACACAAGTGGACGATTTGGTGCCTGGGTGTCATGCTTAGAAGAGCAGCCACCATACTGCGATCTGTTGAGATTCATCGTCTGACACTGTGAAACCATTGAGTTGCACTTAGTGAAATATTTAGGGCTTCCCTCAATGAGTCTGCAGACACCATAGATGTCATGTAGCAACAATAAAATAGGAAGGGCAATGCAACAAAAATTGATGCAACATGTGAAAAATATGTAGTTCATATATACAAGTCTGGTTGGCAAAAGTGTGAATACTGCAACTGCACTCCAATTTAACAAGCCATGTTCAAATCAGCATGAATGTTTATGAATTTAGGTGGTAGATGATTTTCATCACTCAGTGCAAATCACTAGTTCTGCTTACTGGAAGCCTAAAGTGACTTGAAAAAAAATCATGTTTGGTTTTCTAGAGCAGAGTGGATTATCTAACTATTAGTCTACCATAATAACAATACTGATGAACAATAGGTTTACACCCTTTTGTGGGTGGGATTTAAACAAAGAAAAGGTGTCCATGTGGGCATGTAAGCACACCTTATAGTTAACTAAATCCCAAAAGCTATGACCAAACATATTCCTTTCACTTTAAACTCATTCACCAACAGAGCCACAACTGACTGGCAATCTATGCCACTATTCATCTCTCCAAGAAAAAATCTAGTCCTCACTTTTGCCCAGTTTTCTCTCTCTGCATCAATCATATTAAAACCTTTAAGTAACCTGTTTATGAGAGCTTCTCTTTTTCATCTATCTTAAGCCACAAATCTTCAACCTCTTTCCATAAGGAATATTCCACAGATTTGCCACCAACTTGATCACTCATCTCTGGTTTCTCTCCATCTCTTCCTTATCTCTAAGAAACACAGGTGAAAAGATGTGTGAACTATAATCCAGATGGAATTATAAAGTGATTATAAACTAAGTAATTCTATGAGCTATTTTAGTCACTTCTGCCAGATGTCCTCTGAAGTTCAACAATGCAAAATCCCTAGTATCATCCATTTCCTTGAGTATGATTCCATCATTGCATTAATTAATGTTACATCAGGGAAACATACATCTGTTCTCCTCTATCTGTGCTGCTAGTATTTAAAATCACCCTGCAAGATCTCTACATCATCTTTATTAACTTACCCAATTTCACAACATCAACAAAGAACTAAATATTTCCTCTTGAGTCATTTCCAGTATCATTAATGTGCAAATTAAACGGCAGTGGCCCAAGAAACCCTTGGAGAATACAGACACAGGCCTTGTCCTGGAGTCTGCTCCCGGATAAATTACTTTCTAACATTTGTCTATCAGCCTCTCTCTTAACCAATTCACAGTCCATTTGCTATGATTTATGTAACAGAATTCCATGCAGAATCATGTCCAATGCATTTGCAAGTCCAACAGTATATCACTATGTAGCCATTACCTTTACAGTTGTCACCTTATCATCAAAAGTAAATTACTGAGGCATGACCAACCTTTCACAATTCCACCCCCATCCCTTCCCCATATAGGAGCCCATTCCTATCCACCCATTACTAGATTTCCCTTAACCTTCTCATACCTTGTTCACCACTTCTGAAATGCTGATCAGTTGGTAATTTGCAACTTGTCTTCTTGTAATATGCAAGTTGAAATACCATTTAACCTCATCTGCATTAACATTAAACATCTGTAATAGCATATATATATATATATCCATACATCCAGTTCATCCACCTCGTTTTGTACATCAGCTTCTATCACATTTCCATCTGGATGATATGCTCTTGCAAAGTGATCACTCAGTAATTAAATTATTTAATGTACTTCAGTTACCTCTCTGCCATTGGCATTTGTAAAAATTATTCTACTATATAATCTTTCTTTTAATTGCCGTATACTGAAAAGACTTTTTGGGATTACCTTTAGCTTACACAGCTAATTTCATCTGATACTTTAATTTTGCCTTCCTCACCACACCTCTCATGCTTTTGGCCTGTGCTCTGTACTGTTTGTGCTTGTTGATCACCTTTCTATTTACATTCTCATCATGATGTTTTCTTTTATTGTAGCTCTTGCTTAATAATGTTGCTTATCTATTTAACTTCCACTTGATTTATCCACCTTTGGCTTACAGAACTAATTTCATCTGATACTTTAATTTTGCCTTCCTCACCACACCTCTCACGCTTTTGGCCTGTGCTCTGTACTGTTTATGTGCTTTTTGATCACCTTTCTCTTTACATTCTCATCATGATGTTTTCTTTTATTGTAGCTCTTGCTTAATAATGTTGCTTATCTATTTAACTTCCACTTGATTTATCCTTCTGACTCTTGGTATGCAGTCTGTTACTACTTCCTTCAAACATGTTTTTCCTGTTCCAAATGTACTATCAGCATCCAAATCCTTACAGCTTCTATTGCCATAGCACCTCTTCAAGCAGTCTTGTGAGTTTGTTGTAATTAGTTTGTAATTCCATATACACCCTTTTCAACTGAAAATTCCACACATTTAGCCCTCTCCCAGTAAAGACGACATGATCACCCTCACCAGTCGGCTTCAATGTGGTCATCTCAGTTATAGACAAATCCCCTGATGCAATCATTAAATCCAGCACTCTGAAGTTCCTGGTATCCTCCATTACATGCTGCTTCAGATAATTATTCCTTAGTACTGCATTAATCCCATTTCTTTCTGCCTGTGTCCTTCTTCTTTCCAGTCTATGTTCAATTCCCCATAATAATTATTTGCCCTTCCCCCACTCAACTTATTTGCTGATATATACCATCCACATTATCCTTTGCATATTTTGGCCCAGTTTTCTTCAAGCTTTTCTAACTCCTCAATAAAAAATACATTTTGCATCTCAACCTAGCATCAATTGACAACAGTCATGGGTTCAATGCCCGTAGATGTCTGATGCCATCTTGATATGATTCTTCCATTGCATTCTATTTTGTGCAAGATGACTCAGTTTGTGTACAGAGTTTCTGCACCATTTGATGATGTCATCGCACCATTCTCTGTTTGGTCTTCCTGTTTTGTTCTTTCCTTCAATCATCCCAAACAGCATTTTTAATTTCCTGTCATCATTCATTCTACATATATGGCCAAATAGACAGTTTCCTTTTGATTATTTTCTCGATCCAGCTTATTCTCAAGATCTTTCTATAGCACTTCCTCTCGAATGCTAATATCCTTCATTCAGATTCTCTCAGGCCTCACTGCTGAAGAAACAAGTTTCCACAATACACAGTTTAGTGTGTATCTTTATAGCTCAGCTCTTCCATATTTTGTCAATGGTTTTTAAGATAGCTGTTGCTCTGGCTATTCTAATTTTTACCTCTTTTTTTTGGGGGGTCCAAGTCATGCATCATATGACATCCAAGATATCCACATTTTCCAGTTGAAATCCTTCTATGGTAACTTTGTTCAGTAACTCCTATTGTTTGAATATCATTGTTTTAGTTTTTTAAAAATTGAAGTTTATCCATATCTTTTTCCTTCTGCATATAGTGTTTGCAGTGTCTGTTCCAGCCTTACTGCATCTTCTTCAATCAGGTTGATGTCACCTGCAAAGCAGAGGTAGTTTATTCTCATGCCATTTATTGAAATGCCACTGCCTTCTTTAATCTTATCCAGTGTTCTCAGATGTGTGATTAAGATGAGTGGTGATATTGGGTCCCCTTAGGTTGTGCATTGACTAGTGGCAAACCACTCTCCAATCACACTTGCTATCCTTGCTTGTGCTTGGCTGTTAATATCTTTCAACAGGCAGATCAATTTATTGTCCACACCATAGGATTCCAAGACTGCCCGTGTTATATTTTGTTCAATATTATCAAAGGCTTTTTGGAAGTCCACAAAACAGCGGTATATCTTTTTGTTCTTTCTTTGAGCTTTCTCTGCTATGAGTCTTGGTGCGAGCATTTGTTGCACTGTACTTCGATCTTTTCGAATCTGGCTTGCTCATTAGGAAGATGTGCCGCCATATGACTCTTCAGGCGTTCTGTAAGTATTTTCATCAGTCTTTTGCCAAGATGACTCATTAGTTCCGAAAATAGTTCCATAATTTTAGTGAATTCGAAATCACTGCCTTTTTTTTTTATGAAGAATAACCAAGACTGATTTTTTCCCATTCTTCGGTGGCATACCTTGATCTCCATATTTCATTACATAGCTTCTGCATTTCTTTTCCAACCAATTCTTTCCTATATTTTAGCATCTCACCTATTATGTTGTCATTTCCAGGACTCCTCTTGTTCTTGAGATGTTTTATAGCCTTACTCACCTCCTCTTCCAAGATGTAATTTTCAAAGATCTCTGCTATTGGAGAGATTGTTTTTAGTTCTTTGATTACTTCTGTTGCAGTATTATTTAGCTGATTTTTTATGTAGTTCGCTGCAACATCTTGTCCATCTGTGTATAATTTTGGTCTTGTCCATCTTCATCTTTGAATGCTACTGATCTTGTTTGCCACTTCCTATTGACATTTTTTAAAAGATTATAGACCTATCTAGTTTTGTTCTCCATAGTATACTGTTCAATGTCTTTGCATTGGTCCTAAAGTCATTTGCTTTATCAGATCTTGCTGTTTGCTGTACTTCATTGCATTTTTGGTGGTATATAACTCATCTGCTGCCTCTAAATTATCTCTAGCACACACACTCTATAAAAAGGCTGAAAAGCAATACCCCGAGGAAGTTGTGCAATACCAAGTAACTTACAACAAAGTCAGAACTAGCCCAAAGCTCTTTGCTGCCTTCCAAAAATCAGTTTAATATCTTGTGGTCCATATCAGATATTAACTGGCAGGAACAGATACTACTCTCTTACTTTAGCAAAAGGCCGAAGAAACAAAAAATATATCTGTTCTTATCAGTTTAATATCTGATAAGGGGTCCCTCAAGATGAGCTTATTTTTGAAAGGCTGCAAAGTGCAACTAGCTTACTTAACCTTCACTACAAGTTGCCCTAGTGTTGCACTACCTCCAGGGTCATCTCTCTCTCTCCATCGAAGAAATGAAAAATATTATATGTATATATATATATATATATATATATGTGTGTGTGTGTGTGTGTGTGTGTGTGTATATATATGTGTATGAGGTGGTATCAAAAAGTTTCGAGACTAGGTTTGTAACACACCAAGATGGCAGCACAAGGCTGCACGCACAGTCACAGGAAACACCCACCTTCATAAGTGAGTGTACCAAAGGACGTCCTGTGTACATTGGGAGCTGTACAACTGATGCTATTCTGACCACCTGTGTTACCACATCTGCAATTTCATCATGGACAGCAAGTTAGAACAAAGAGCAAACGTGAAATTCTGCACGAAACTGGGCAAATCTGCCACAGAGACGTTTGACATGATTCGGCAAGTTTACGGCAATCCTGCAATAAGTCATTTGAGGTGTTTTGAATGGCACGAGTGCTTCAAGAGCAGAAAAACATCACTGGAAGATGATGAGAGATCAGGAAGACCTTCAACGAGCTCTACTCCCAAAAATGTCGAAACCATTCGGCAACTTGTGCATGAGGATCGTCAGAGAACACTTCACAACATTGCTGCCATTGTCAGTGTGTCATATGGAACAGTCCAGGCAATCCTCACGTGTGATTTGAACATATGCTGTGTTGCTGCCAAGTTCGTCCCCAGGCTGCTGATCCAGGAGCAGAAGGAACACCGCATCGAAGTATGCCAAGAACTCTGTCAGCATGCCGTGGATGACTCATCCTTCATGTCGAGGATCATTACCGGTGATGAAACTTGGGTGTACAGGTGCAACCCTGAGATGAAGCAACAGTCTTCACGGTGGAAGAGCCCATCATCTCCACGACCGAAAAAGGCGAGGCAGGGCTGCAGCTCGACCAAGTGCATGCTCATCGTCTTTTTCGACATTTGCAGCATTGTGCATCGAGAATTTGTCCTCAGGGGCCAGACCGTCAATAGCGAGTTCTACTGCCAGGTTTTAAGGCGTCTGAGGGAGGACATTCGGCGAAAGCGACCGGATCTGTGTGGGCGCGAAAAACTGGATGCTCCATGACAACAATGCACCCTGTGACCGAGCTCTCCTCACACGCAAGTTTCTCACCAGAAACAACATGATCTCACTTCCACACCCAACCTACTTGCCAGATTTGGCTCCTGCAGACTTCGCACTCTTCCTGAAGATGAAGATCCAACTCAAAGGTCACCATTGCGGAGATCCAGCTCGAATCGCAGAAGGTGCTTGATATGCTTCGAAAAGAAGACTTCCAGGACACATTCCAGAAGTGGCAAGAACACTGGGAGCACTGTATTGCTATGCAAGGGGACTATGTTGAAGGTGATAGTGTGTAAATGTAAAGTAATTTCTCGTAAACAGAGCTAGTCTCGAAATATTTTGATACCACCTCGTATATACACACACACTAAACTGAAACAAAAGTTTCACAAAATGTGTCTTTACTATATATAATAAAGTAAAAGCAACAAAAACAGAATTAGGAAATATTGTATTTATTAAATATTCCTTTCCCAGCAGACACACCATACTATAGATTCAAGAAAACGAAGTAGCTCTATTGACCCACTACATACAGTAGGGCTGAAAAAAAAAAAAAAAAAAAAAAAAAAAAAATAGGAATTCAGATAATTCAGAGAAGCAATGCATTTGAAATTACCTTGTATGTGTCAGTTTGGCTGCTGAAGGCCAGAGCAGTGTTTTTTCAAACTGCAGGTCACAACCATGTAATCGGATTAGTGGGTCACAACCTTTTTTTTTTTTTTTATTAAATATAATAATAATAAAAAAAGAGTTGGTTACAGATTTTGTAGCTTTAACATTCATGCTGGGCTGAATCCTTTGTTTCCCTTGAAGAGGAAACATGGTCGATGAAATATTTCCTTTCAGCTGAGCATGTGCATTTTTCCTAAGTGTTAAATATATACCGTATGCTAATTTGAATGTTTTTGATTAAATTTTTTTAATTGTCAAATTAAATTGTCTTAATTATAGTGTCTGTGAGAAGGTAGTCTTTCTTTATGCAGCCTGGTCATTTTCATTCTAGATGTCTCCAATTTACACCAATTGTCACTATATAGACTCTTTTCATGTTCATTTTATTGGGGAGAGAATATTTATCACTATACAGCAATATTTTCATTTACCACCAGCAACAACCCCCTCTCCCATCCTTTATTTTCTCAATCCTACCTAAAAATACCATATCCCTCATCACATTCCATCCTGCTAGCATCAGTTCTAATGTCTCACTAATGCCAATAACTTTCAACCAAGAAGAACTGACCAATGCCAAAAAACTCCTTTCTCTTATTCCTTGTGTTTCTTTTCTGGCATTAGTGTAGATAAGTGCAATAGTAGGGTGGAAGAGGGTGGTGAGGCACAATACATAGCCTCTCCCACTCAAATGCCAACCTCACCTTCTTGTAGTCCATCCTGTTCTAAAAGTACAAATGAGGCACTGGCGATAGAGTATGGGCAGTATAACCCTAACATAGTAAATGCTGTTAGATCTGCCTGTCCAGAGGCGTTAGGTAAGTCCAGTGGTAGCAGCTCTACCACTGGACTTACCCAGCAACAGGTTAGTAACCTGCCCTGGTGAAATTCAAAATACTTTCAAGTCTCATAAAAGAAAAGCCAGACAGACTACCAGGGAAAAGATCACAATTCAGGAAAGGGTAAACGAAATTGAAAAAAGGAACACAAAATGAAGATTGCAACATGGAATGTGAGAAGCATTACACACAAAGAACTTGATAAACAACTAAACCAAGCTAACATAAAGATATGTTTAGTAACAGAAACAAAGAAAAAACAAAAAGGTACAAAAGAAACAACTATATACAAATCTACAGTGGGATAAAAAAAAAAAAAAGAAGAAAAAGCAAAAGCAGGTATAATGATTATGGTACATAAATCCCTAAAGAACAATATTGTATATTACAACTATTTGAATGAAAGACTAATAGAAATTAGTTTTTCAGGACATTAAGAGGCCACATAACAATAATTGATGCATATGCACCAGAAGAGGGAAAAGAAGAAGTCAGTAATATATTTTATAAAGAATTAGAGAATGCCGTAGATAAAACAAACAAAACTAACTATTTACTACTAGTAGGAGATTTAAATGCCAGAACAGGAAACAAAAAATACAAAACAAACATAGGTAAATTTGGCAAAGATCCATGAAATCAAAATGGTTGCAGAATGCACGATTTTGTTATTTATAATAATATGAGAATAATTCAGTGTTTAAACACAAGATGCTCGCACACTGATTCACCTGTTCCCTCTCCAGTAGGTGTAGTTTGCCTGCTTTTGCACTTTCTCCAGACCCCCAAACATTAAATTCATTGAAGTGTAAACCATCAGTCTTATATAAATCCTTTTATCTGGTTCACACATTCACAAACTCCACATCATTCCTCAACCACAATCTACACATGGATTTATTTGCAGTTGTAGTCTTCTCAATTCACCTCTACCATACTAATCTTACTTTCCATCCAATCATATCTCATAATCAATACTCTAGCACCATACTAACTTTACTTTCCCTCACTATTCTCTCTCTTGCTGCTTAATAATTATTTCATGTCCTCCCCTCATACTGTACTTGTCTCTGTTCAAACCATTTGCTAGCCAAAACAATTGAGTTTTTCAAGATTAATGATGTTAGCCTTGCTAACATTAATCTTCTCACCTGGGAGGCACAATTTGGTTGCACTGTTAAGTACACTAGTTATCATGGAATTCCTTCATGAACTCTTTCTTTCTCTTCTCCACTCTCCAAACATTTCTGCATTCTCTTATTCATCTTGTGAAGTGCAGTGCCTCTCTCTACTAGACTCTTCATTCTTTGTCATTCCCACTATCCTCCTTTTGCTTGTCGTTGCAAACAGCCTGTTGTGCCAGCCTCTTTTCATCATCTATCATTGTTTTTTGCATTCTTCTCACTATTTCTAACAACACTTGCAAACCTAATGTTATATTCTCTCACAAATCATTTGTGTCAATCACCATAACCACAGCCTGTCCTCTTGTCTCTAATTAGCATTCTACATTGTCTGACCATGCAAACATACCTTCAACATAACCATCGTATTAACACAGTAACTTTCTTCCTCATCAGCTGACCTTTCAATTCTTTCATTCTAGTCTCATTCCACTTCTTACCTCTCCCTATCACTTTTAATGAACATTCTCTTCTCTACTATCCAGTTCCACTTTACATGCTATTTTCCTCATTCTTCAGTCTTATAACCTGTTTCTTCATTTCATTTGTCATTTCCATTTATGCCTGTTCCATCCTCAACTCTTTTGATCACCTCCAATCATATTCTTGCCACTTCAAGCTCCCATAATTTGTGTGCATTTTCACTGCTTTCATTTCAGGATTATTTAAATGTTGGTGCTAAGTCAAATTTTTAAGAGAAAATGTAACTCCATCATGATTTTGCTTTTAAAAGCAGATGCAAGAGCAAATTGTGAGTGGTCACTTCACACCAGGTGCACAATACTATCACTACATTGAATGAAAAAATAGAAGTGCATAAGAATGAGGTTCAAGAGCTGCTGCATAACCTGGATATCAGTTAAGCAATAGGGCTAGATGCACATGTGCTAAAGGAACGTTCTCCCACCATTGTATGATAAGCCTCTTCAACATTAATCCTATGACACCTCCTTGCCAATTTGTATGTCTATCTTGTCACCCCTCTTCCTCTTATCCCTTGGTAAATTGCATCTTCTCAACCTTAGTCAATTGCTGCTGGACCTTTTACATCTTTCCAATATCTCTTTATCCTTTTGGTTGCAAAATCTGTGCAGAGTGGTCCATATGTAGCCTTATATGATGGAACCAGAATCTCCTTACTTCTACAAGTCTGTGTCTGCATCATTGCTAAAATTTGTGTTGTCCTCACAATTTTGGCAATGTGTCCTCTAAATTTTAGAATCTTATCCACCATCATTCTCCAGATCTCTTATTTCCTCTACCTCCAAAAGTATATCCCCACCAATGGTGAATTCCCCCATCCCATCTTTTTTTTTTTTTTCTCCCCAAATTTTAAAACCTTGCATTTCACAACATAACTGGCATCCTCACCTTCATGCCCATTCAATGTCTTTTTGTAAGACCATATCTGTTCTACTCCTCATAGTTCTTCCCAACTTAGCATCATCTGCAAACAACTAAATATCCACATTCAATTCTTTTGCAACATCATTAACATAGAGGTTAAACAGCAATGGCCCTAAAAGAGATTCCTGAGGCACACCACTAGTGACTTTCCTCTTTCAGGATATTGCTCTCCCATACACAACTTCTCAGATAGCCAATCTCCAATCCAGTGCACAGGTCTAATATCCAACTCCATCTGCCCTAGTTGGAGACTAACTCATGTAGTAATCTATCAAAAGCCTCTACAAAATCAAAGTATACTACTATATATATATATCTTATACCAGTGGTGTTCAACCTTTTTTACTATGCAAGCTACTTTTCTATAAAAATTTATTCGCCGATCTACTCTCTTATATAGATCACGTTCCCCCAACCTGATATCTGATTACGCACAAATAAACAACTAAAAAAAAAAATACACAACTAAAAACTTTATTTGAGTATTTAAAAATTTATTTATCACTGTTAATTATTTTAATACAACAAAAAAAAATATATATTGGAATAAAATATTTATTTCTCTATTTTGGAAAACCAAAGTTAGAAAAAACAACAGATTGATTACAAACTCACAAGTTACAGGAAATGCTGGTTGATTTAAAAAAAAAAAAAAAAAAGTTAATGTGAAATCTGGCATTGTTTGGACCTCACAATATTTTCATAGTCAAGTTGATATGAAGAAGTGGCCAATCGCAGAGAATCACCCAAATGATCATTTGTAATTTGGTTTCTTAATTGATTTTTTATGACAGTCATATTTAAAAAAGCAGATTCTGAAAGTATGTCGATCCGAAACACGACAGAATTTTTCACGCAATATCAGTTAATATTGGGAATTTTTCATGTGCATACTTCCAAAACTTCATTGTTTATTGATTTTAAATTTAAACTATTCTGAATATTTATTATCTCAAGTTCTACATCAGCTTGGTTTATATCAAACAGCCAACTAATTTTATTTGAAATTTCTGTGATGTTCAAGTTTTCTTGAAATGGATTATTGATAAAAGATACAATCATTTCAGTTTTATTAAAACTTTAAATCTTGAATTTATTTCTTCCTCAACTAATTCTATTTCACGAATAAATCTTTTAAATCGTTGCGAAGCATTTCTTGATTTTGTTCAAAAAAACTTTAATAAATATGGGAGATGTCTGAATTCGTGGTCATTTATATTTTCTTGAATAAAAGTATTGTTGGAAAGTTTTTATTGAACTTAACATGTCAATTAAATTTTTATATCTACCTTGTAACTCTAAATTTAAATTGCTTAATTTCGTACAGAAATCTACTAAAAATAAGTGTAACAACCATCTTTTATCACTTAATTGTGGATAAATATCTCCTTTTTCATCAAGAAAAATTTTTATATCGTTAATTAATACAAGAAACCTTTCTAAAAATTGACTTCTGCTGAGCCAGCGAACATTATTGTACAACAGAAGTTCCCTATCATCATCTGCCTGTAATTTAAATTACTGCCGTTGCAGGGCTTTTCCTCGAACAGAATTTGCAATTTTAAATGTAATATCCAAAGCATCTTTTGTTTAATCTTTTACTACACAGTACTTGTTGGTAAATAATACAGTGATACGTTAAAAAATCTGGTCATTGTTTTAACATAATGAAATGAAGCCTAATTTATTACCTATCATTGCAGGAGCACCATCAGTAGTAATAGACACAAGTTTAAAAAGCAGAAGTTTGTGTTGTTTCACAAATTCATCAAATGCCGAAAAAACGTCTTCTCCCCTAGTCCCTCCCAATAATGGTATAATTTTCAAAAGTTCTTCTTTATTTGAATAATCTTGAAATACCATTAACTGAGCAACATCAGTGAAGTCGTTTGATTCCTCAAATTGTAATGGAAATGCAACACACTGGTGAATGTCTGACATTAACCTGGCCTGGAAACTTTTCTCCGGCCTAGAAATATTCTCTAGCGACTAGAGAGAGACTATTTCTCTCTCTAGTCGTTCAACTTCTTGGGTCAACGTCTCGACCCAAGAAGCTCCTCTCTCAAGCAACGTGGATCCGGGCAGTCTCTCTGACGGCGACTCTGGACCAGGCGACCTCCTCTCTGACAGCAATTCTGGAACCGGGACCCCTTCTGCTTGCTTCAGTCCCTTTTTATTAGGCTGGCTCTGAGACCTCACATGAAGATTGGCAACCCCCCAAAGAATCGGTATGAGTCATCTTAAGTTTCAAGTTCGGCACGCCTTTTGTTCTCCTCCGCTTTCTTTTGATTGTAAGTTGCCGGCCATTGGAAAGTTGTCTGAACTCTTTCTGACTGACTTCAGAGATGTTTACACTTAGAGCCTGCAAGCCTTTCTCATACATACAAGTTTCAATAACAATCTTTCTAATGCTGCCACGTACAGCTCTGGGGACAAAAACATTGGCTTTGTTTTTAACACTCTAACATGTTCTTATTAAATACAGTTAGCTTCAAAAGAGTTATTTACAAAAACATCTAATACAAACTATACCGAGACAAACAAAGTTTATTTTTTTACAATATTCACATGGGACTTAACCTAAGTAAAAAATCAATGTAATGTGCTTTGGAATATTTAATATTTAAGCTACAATCTAGTTTTTACACTTTGCTTATAATCGTATTCATTCGGCTCGCTGTTTGACTTCCACTGATCCAAATTAATTCATTTACCCAGACTTATAAGAAAATTGCTGATTTGACAATTTTAAAGAAAAATAAACAATAGCAATACACTTAAAGTGAATTAAAAATAATACAAAATAATGATAAATAAAATATTATGTTTTCAGTTTTAATTAAATTTGTAAGGAAGAAGGAATACACGAGATGGACCAAAAATCACTCCACAATCGACAGGTTGAACACCCATCCTATACTATATAGTATACCATGCGGATGATTGGTGAAAAGACATGCTGTTAGAAAGCTGAAAGATCTGTGATTTTTGTTGATTTATTAAGTTTTTTCTTAGATTTAATTATATATTTTTAGTATATATTCTTCTTTAGCACTACAGCCCCAGGGCCTTAGCCTCCCATTTTTGGGTTTCATAACTCACCACGAGGTGAGGTCGTTGCCCCTACGCTCAACCATGTGTAATTGTCTGTGAAGCGTTTTGTTCTTAAGACTGGTTTGCCTGCTTTGCAGGAGGAAAAACCTCAGATAAACTGGGGAGAAAAACCCTACAGTCCATGCCCAAGATCGGCTAATTTGGCTATGTCTGAGAAAGATCCTTAGCTCCTCACGTCGGCAACAAGAATCTAACGCAGGACACTCCTTTCCCAGGTATGTGGTTGCAGAGCACGTAACCACTGGGACATTTTTTTATTATATTATTATAGTTTTTAGTGTAATTATTGTGCTGCAGCATTTTATAACATACTTGCAGAAATTTTTTGGCTCTTCATATAATTAGTTAGTTTTTTACTATTCTTAAGAATGGCACCAAAAACGTATCACAGAAAGGCAGTTATTAAAGCTCAAGTTGTTATTGCTAACAACTACTAAGGAAGGTGTTTGCCTGATGAACAAAAGTACTGCTGCAGTGATGATAATTTATCTGAAGATAAGTTGACATAAGAAATATCTTGATTAAAAGAAATTATCAGAAAATTGGAAAAATGTTTGACTCAACTTAGACAGGATAAGAAAAAGGATCAGAACAAGAACAGGCAGGCGAGTACTGAACTTGGTAATCATAATATTAAAGTACTGAACTTGGTAATTATAATATTAATATGGTAAGTCAGTTAAAATCTAAGAAGAAAAGAGGTGATATGGTATAGTGACTCAATCTTAAAATTTGGGCTTACCAAGGGAGTCACCACTTCTAGTTTCCTGGGGGCAAAAATTAATATGACAAATGTAATTCAAAACCAAAAAAGAAAAGTAAAAGAGATGGCAGTTCTGGTAGGTACTAATAATTTAAGTAGTGACAAATATAGTATGAGAGAAGATATGAAAGGTCTGTTGGAAGAAGCGAGAAAGAAATGTGAGAGAGTAAAAACCGTAGGATTGCTACCCAGATATGACAGTACTGAGTTAATAGGGAGGGCGATGTTAGCAAATAATTTCAAGAGCAGATTGTGTAGAAGAAATGAATGAGAGTTTTCAGATGTGTCGAGTGTGTTTGATGGCAGAAAAGACTTGTATAAGAAGGATGGCCTACACTTGAATTCATTTGCAACTGAAGCCTAAAGAAGTTACTTTTTGGTATGAGACCTAATGCAGAGTCAGGAAAACTAGATCATCAAGGGAGAAATGTGTGAAAGTTCAGCTATGGTATGCAGAGATGATAAAGATGTGAATGCTTCGAACATGGTTATGTATGAGGTGAAGAGGTGAAAAAATATACTTTGGGTTCAGACCTTTTAAGTATGTCTGGGGAGGGAAAAGAGAAGATTCCAGAACAAGACCAAATAGATTACATATCTAATTATAAGAATAGGCTAGGCAGTTTTATTATGACTATACATAAATGCCAGGAGTATCAAAAACAAAGGGGTTGAGTTCGTTGCTTTAGTGAAACCTGGCTATCAGAATCATATCTGAGTCTGATAGCCTCTCCTTTAAAACCCAAAGTCTGACTTAGATATGTTGACAATGTTTTTGCAATCTGGTCCCATGGCCACCAGACACTAGACACTTTCCATAGCCACCTAAACAAACAACATAAAAGCATACAGTTCACAATTGAGATTGAAAAACAGAACACACTTCTGTTTCTAGATACACTTGTAACACGTCTTCCTTCTGGCAGTCTTTCCTTCACTGTGTACCAGAAGCCGACACAATACTAGCCAATATATACACATAAACTCCTACCACCACCCAACACAAAAACTAGGTGTCATTAATATTCTAAAAAACAGGGCTTTGAAGATCTGCACTAATGAAGAAGCTCTGAAAGACGAATTTAAAGTTATCAGCAATACTTTTCTAAAAAATGGTTACAGCCAAAACACTATTAACAAAATTCTCTACAAAACCTCAATAAAAAACAAAGATAAACCAGACTACAATAAAACTATAACCATGCCTTACATTAAAGGAACATCAGACAAAATAAACAGAATACTACAAAAATACAACCTCAAAGCCACCTTTAAACCTCTGGCAAAATTAAAAGCTTACTCAACTCATCCAAAGACCCACCCTGGAGTATACCATATTTATTGCACCTGTAATATACCATATATAGGGGAAACAGGACGCACAATTCTTATCAGACAAAAGGAACATAAACGATATATTAAATATAACTATGGTGAAGCTGGCATTTCTGAGCGTGACCTGAATACTTTACAAAAAATTGAAGGAAATTTTATGTAGTGTGCAGGGCATGATAGTGATCATGCCCTGATCAATTTAAGCAATTTTAAAGAAGCCTGTGATATTCTTATCAACCACCCCAATCTGAACAATAATGATGGTCTAAAAATCCCAAGCATATGGAAGGCACATATTCTACCCATTGAACCTTTCTCTCTAAGAGTTAACTAAAAACAGGACTGGAGGTAATCCAGAATCCCAAATCTAAAACAATTGTAATGTTAAAAACAGGACATCATTGTTACTGAAAGAAGACTATAAGAAAGAATGTTTTTCTCGTGTTTTCTTAAATAGAATTTAGCTTTGATGTAGTTTCTAAATAATTAATTTGTAATTTTTTTTTTTTTTGCTAGAGGTCATGCCAGTAGAATAACCGGTGATCAAATCATTGTTTCTTTAGCTTACTTACAAGGACAAGGTGTGTAATGTAACTCACCTTGTCCTTGTATATACTCCAGATAATGATCTTAATTTCAAGATAGAATTGTTGGGAAATTAAAAAGAGTTATAACATGGTTGTCAAGTCCATAATTTCTAAAATGAATGCTGATCACTGTGCAACACTAAAAGAAAAGATGTCAACTCGCCTGGCACATTCCTTCAAAATACATGGTCTTATATCATCAAGTCCCACAACCTTATTAATATGAAATTTAATTCTCCATATACCTCTTCCTCAGTCACAGCGTCGCTACTCTTTCTTGTCCGCTGCTCAATGATGTCATATTCACAAAGATGAAAGATGTTTATGAACTGCTCATTAAATATCTCAACTATATCCTCCACTGCAGTTATCCTTATATTATTTTCTCCAATCATTGTCATCCCACCATAATCTTTCTTTGTGGGTTACCTATTTTAAGAACTTGCTAGTTTTTTTTTTTTTTTTTTACCATTAGCTAACTGAAGCTCATACTGCACTTTTGCTACACTCACCAACTGAGCAACCCTCCTTGTCCATCCTATTGTACTCTTCAAAGAAACCGATTATTACCATTCAACTTTTGTTGCCTCTGTATTGCATGCTTAATCTCTTCATTCATTTCACACTTACCTTATTTAACCTTCTGACTCTTGGAATACATTTAGACATTACTTCTTCTAGATAGCTCTTGATCAGCACCTAAGCAGCACTAATCTCCTTTCCACCCAGCATCTCACTCCATGCTACAGCTGTCTCCTGAGCTTTTCATAATCACTGGCCTTGTAGTTCCACATATACCCTTTGCTCACTGAAGTCCTCACATGGCTGGCAACTACACAGGTAATCACTTTATGGTCACTGTCACCAACTGGAGATAGATTTCATACCTCATTTGAGGTGGTCAAATCCAAGATCCTCAATTCTCACTTGCCATCTGTTACATACTGTCTGAGGTAGTTGTTCCTCAAAAACTCAAGAAATTCATTTTATTTACTTCCAGTTGCCATCTTGTCATCCCAGTCTATATTGTCATAATTGAAATGACCCATAATGATCACCCTTTTCTTATTTGCTTATACATTTCATGGTCATTATCTTCCACATTATCAGGTCTATAGCAACATCTGGCAAAGTATTTCATGCAATTTACCTCTCTCTCACACAATATTGCCTCAAATCCACTGCTACTATTTCCCCTATTGCATCTCCACCTTGTACGGACATAACACCTCTTTTTATCATCAATAGCACTCCACCTCCCATTTTACCCTATTTTCACAAATAACATACCCTTCCATCTCTATTTCTGTTGAGATGCAAACTTCACTTAACCATGTCTCAATTATTCCAAGAATTTTTCAGTGCACAAACTCTGAATGCAACTATTTCACTCCCCTTGTTTCTGATACTTCTAGAATTTCTACAGAAACATAAGAGCTCATTCCTAGATCTATAACAAGTTTCACTGATACCACTTATTAGATGCGACTTCCCCATACCTCAAACCATTTTTCTCATTGCCCATCCCAAAACCTTCTTCACATTCAACTGTTCTCAGTTCTATCTTGTCCCCTTTTATCCACACACACACACACACTAACTTCTGCTTTCAGCATCAGCCTCTCTCACACTGTTCTGCTGTTAACCACACTTGTTTTCTCATTTTCTACACTCATGCTATGCACTTCTCCATTCATAATTCACAATCCCTTTTTCTTCTTTACTCTTCTGCTCTTTCACATCACTTCTCACCTGTTCACATATTCATTCTCTGCACTCATTATTTTTCCTTTCAGCAGAAGTCTCTCCAAAGGCCTCACACAGAAAGAATACATTGGAAGGAATCTAAACAGCAATTCTTGGAAGGACTTGACAGGAGATGTTCAATTGTTTGCTGATGATGCAAATATAGGCAAGGTAATCAGGGATGCTGCTGATATACAGAATGATTTGAATAAACTGGACCAGTGGGCAAATGATAATGGCTATCAATTCAATGTTAATAAGTGTAAAGTTATAAACTTTTTTGTGATGAGATTTCCAATAGCACGTTATATTGGTGGAATTATGTTAGAAATATTTGAAAGGCTAAGGATATTGGAGTTATGGTGGACAGAAAACTGAAGATCAAAGGTCACATTGCCAATATTGCAAATTAAACTCAGAGGATAATTGCAATGGTGAAGCAAACATTTCATAATTGTTTGAAATGTAAGGATGAGGAAGTCATTTTCCCTCTTTACACAGCAAAGACCATACTGGATTACTGTGCACAGATTTGGTATGGTTTCAGAGGTGATAAAGCACTGTAAAGAAGGATATCAGGATTATAGAATGCATATTGAGAGTATGTGGATTGCAGACACTTCTAAACAAGAGAAAGAGAGCTGATATGATAGTTTATAAACTTCTGAAACGATGTTATAGGCTATCAACAGATGAAATTTTTCATTATATGGAAGGTAAGAAGAGGACAAGGGTCATCCATAAAAGTAAGAAAAGGGTGAGAGAGAGAGACTTTTCTCTCACAGAGCAGTGAGTGCATCTAGTGTGAATGAGTTTAAGACAGCTAGAGTGGGTGATCTATGGTCTCTTAAATAATAATGTCCAATAAATTTAATTTTGGTTATGTAAATATTATTATTATTATTAAACAAGACCTCATGGAGTCAAAGACTCATCTAGGAGGTCCTTTTATCTCGCACACATCTCATCATACCGGGTCTTAAACACATTCAAACTCCCTGCAGACACCACACTCTCAGGCAAGGCATTCCAATCATTCACAACTCTGCACAAAAAAACCTGCCTCTCACTCCCCTACTCACACCCTCTTTATACAGTTTCCAGGGATGACCTCTGGTTCTCCCCTAATCTCCCACTATTCTCTGTAGAACTTCTCCACCATTGATCCTATAACAACCCCTTACCAACTTGTAGGTCTCTATCATATCTCCCCTCTTCCTTCTCTCCACTAGACTCTGCAAATTACATCTTTTCAATCTTTCCTCATACTCGACATTCCAGAGGTCAGAAACTACCTTAGTCAGTCGCCTTTGGACCCTTTCCAACATCTCTTCATCCTTCTGAAAACCAGGTGACCAAATCTGGGCACAATAGTCCATGTGTGGCCTAATCAAAGCCTTATACAATGGAACAAGAATCTCCCTACTTCTACACGTCAGTGTCTTCCTCATCATTCCCAGAAGTCTTTGTGTTGTCTTCACAATTTTGGCGATGTGTCCTCTAAATTTTAGATCCTTATCCACTATCACTCCCAGATCTCTTATTTCCTCTACTTCCAACAATATATTCTCACCAAGCATAAATTCTGCATCCCATCTTTGTTTTCCAAATTTTAAAACCTTACATTTTGCAACATTGAACTCACATCCCCATTTCCATGCCCAATCACTCAATTTATTCAAGTCTTCTTGCAAGGCCACAACATCTTCACTACTCTTTATGGTTCGTCCCAACTTTGCATCATCTGCAAACAACTGAATATCTCCATCCAAATCTTCGCCAATATCATTAATATACAAGTTAAACAATAATGGCCCTAAAACAGATCCCTGAGGCACTCCACTAGTGACTTTCCTTTTCCTGGATATTGCACCCCCATACACAACTTGTTGATACCTATCAGATAGCCAGTCTCCAATCCAATGCACTAATCTAATATCCAACCCCATCTGCTCTAGTTTGACTGTCAACTTATCATGAGGTATTCTATCAAAAGCTTTTGCGAAATCCAAGAATATTACTGTGTATCCTTCTCCTCTGTCCAAGGAGGTAGTCACTTTATTGTAATAAGTAAGTAGATTACTAAAACACGACCTCCCTTTAGCAAATCCATGCTATCCATCAAAGATTATACCATTGTTGTCAACCCAACTCTGGATCATAGTTCTCACAAGCTTCTCCAACA
The DNA here is from genome assembly GCF_054136105.1 of Typopeltis vanoorti. Lineage (NCBI taxonomy): Eukaryota > Metazoa > Arthropoda > Arachnida > Uropygi > Thelyphonidae > Typopeltis > Typopeltis vanoorti. The sequence continues at coordinate 52,541,251 of NC_143554.1, forward strand.
ACTTAACCACAACACCTGACACACAGATAGGCCTATAGTTTGATGCTTGAATTCGATCACCTCCTTTATGAAGTGGCACAATCTTGCCCTCCTTCCACTCTTTAGGGACATGACCAAGTGCAAGACTCGTATTAAAAAAATATGTCAAGGCAGGTGTCAACTCTCTGGCACATTCCTTCAGAATACGCGGTGATATATTATCAAGTCCCACAGCCTTATTTACATCTAGTTTACTCAACTCTCCAAACACCTCTTGCTCACTTACAGTCAGTCTCTCCTCCTCATTATCAACTGCTCTTAATCTTTCCATGAAGTCACATTCACAAGATTGAAAGATCTTTATGAACTGCTCATTGAGTATCTCCACCACACATTCTGCAACAGCTGTCTTTATATCATTTCCTCCAATCAATATCATCCTTCCATTTGCTGGCTACATATCGAAAGAACTCCCTAGGATTCTTTTTAGCTTCATTAGCTAACTGCTGTTCATACCTCTCTTTAGCTACTCTCACCAACCAAGTCACCCTCCTTGCCTGGTCTTTGTAGACCTCATGAAATTGGTTACTTCCACTTCTCTTATGCTGCCTCCGCAATGCCCTTTTTCTCTGTATTGCATGCTTAATCTCTTTATTCATCCATCTCATGCCTACCTTATTTAACCTTCTCACCCGTGGTATACATTTAGACATTGCATCCACTAAATATTTTTTGAAAATCCACCAAGCTGCATTGATCTCTTTTCCAGCTAATTCCTCATTCCATGCTACACCTGCAAGCTGTCTCCTGAGCTCTTCATAATCACCCCCCCCCCCTTGTAGTTCCACATATACCCTTTTTTCACAGGGGTCCTTGCACTGCTGGCAACCAACCAAGTAATCACCTCATGGTCACTTTCACCAATTGGTGGATGATTTGATACCTCATTGATAATTACATCCTCCGATGAGATGACCAAATCCAAGACCCTTAATCCTCTTGTGCCCTCTGTTACATACTGTCTGAGGTAGTTATCCCTCAAAAACTCAAGAAACTCATTTTCTTTAATTCCAGTTGCTATCTCTTCATTCCAGTCTATATTGCCATTATTAAAATCACCCATAATGATCACACTTTTCTTATTTGCTTGGCTAATTTGACTATACATTTCACTATCACCACCATCCACATTACCAGGTCTATAACAACATCCCACCAAGTATTTGATTCCATTCACCTCTATCTCACACCATACTGCCTCAAAACCACTGGCCCCATTTCCCTCTTGCATCTCTACCTTGTATGGACATAACTCTTTCTCTATCATCAATAGCACTCCAGCTCCCTTTTTACCCCTTCTATCCTCACGAAACACATCATACCTTTCCATCTCTATTCCTGTCAGGATGTCATCCTCATCTAACCATGTCTCACTTATTCCGACAATCTCTGGATGCACAGACGCAATTAGTGCAACCATTTCATCCGCCTTGTTTCTTATACTTCTAGCATTGGTATACAAACACAACTCATTTCTGGATCTATAGCTAGTTCCACTGATACCACTCACTCGATGTGATCTCTCCATGCTGGACTGGGGCCATTTCCCTTTCTGCTTCTTCATTTTAGAACCCTTTGCAATTCCATCTGTTTCCTTTTGATCCCTGATCATCCCATTACTTTCCTGCCTACACATGCTCTCACCTCCTCTTGGAGCATCCACCTTTCTCACGCTGTGTATCCCTGTCCACCCTGAGCCTCTCCGTTTCCCTGCTCCTCTTGCACACCCATTCTCTCATTTTCTATACTCATACCACTCACTTCCCCATTCATTTCCACTCCTTCAATCTCTACTGTCTTACTCTCCTGCTCTTCCACATCACTGCCCTCTCGATCTGATTCATTCACTCTATTCACTTCTCCAATTTCCAGCAGCAGTCCCTCCAAGCGACTCACACCATAACCACTCAAATGCAGTCCATCGCTCCCATACAGCTCACTTCGTCCCTCAAACTCATTCCACACATTAACAAAGTGTACTCCCATCTCCTTACACATTTCAGCCAGAATATCATTCATAATCCTTGCTCTCTGCCTCATTTCACCACAATCATACCTAGGCAACACACTGACCACCCTTCCTGTCACACTATTCTCCTTTATCTTTCCAAGCAGTCTCCTGACATTCATTTTGACATGCTCTTTGTTCTCTCTCAAATCATTTGTACCAATTAATACAATTAACTCTTTTGCTCGTTCCCGCCTCATATTCAACGCCTCAATCACTCTACTCATTTTACCGCCTGGAAAACATACCTTGTGCATTTTATCCTCTAGCACACCTTTAATAATGGAGTCGCTATACAATGCCACTCGCTCATCTTTTGTTAACTCTTTCATGTCATCATGATTTATTTTAATAGTTTTGACCTGAATTCTATTAATTTCATTCCGCATCCATTTCATTTGTTGCTTCATCCAATCCAATTCACCTTCCGAACCTCGCGACACATTCACTCTATCATTAAATCTTTCTAACTTTCTAATGTTAGAAAGTTAGAAAGATTTTCTCACTTTCCCTCTCATTAATCCTTCTTTGTTTCTGTACTTTCGGTCCAACATACGTCCAACTTTCACTATCATTCTTCTCACTTTCACTCTCACATGTCTTTCTTTCTTTCCGTACTTTCGGACTAACATGCGTCCAACTTTCGCTATCATTCTTCTCACTTTTACTGTCATTCATCTTTCTTTGGTTCAGTACTTTCGTTTCAACATGCGTCCAACTTTCGCCATCAGTCATTCTTTTTTCGCTATCATTCATTCTTTCGTTTTTTTTTACTTGCGATTTCTGCATCACGCCATTTCTACTTTCATTCGTTCTCTCAATTTCGTTTCTTTCCGCCTCACTTTCGTCCCTTTTATCATCCGTTACGGTTGTCAAATCGCTCTTTTTCTTTTTTTCCTGATTTTTTAACATTTTTTCGCCTGTCTGTCTCACCATCCTACTCTTTCAAACGTGCACACGCGACACAATCGGTTCTAGCACTTTCTGTCATCAACTTCATATTCGCATTCATCAATTCCTCGTTCAGGTCGCATTTCACACACACCCTTCTTCCATCTGCACTAAACATCCACGAATCATTTATGTAATCGATGGAATACATATAACAGACCTCACACTTAACGAACCGACTGAAATCCAAATTAAAATCATGGAATGACAATGCCGCCGCCATTTTTTTTTCTCTGCAGGTTACTAGGTATAATATTAACGTTTTCGTATTTAGTTTAAGCAAGAAAAAAAACCCCACACTAATAATATCGGTAGCGTACAACGTTTATAGCCGCTCTTACTTAAACAATTACGCATATATACTTAATTATTCCTAGTAAAACTTATCTGAATCTGGAGCTCGTCAAAACACGTCCGTAGCGCTTGCATATTTATATTTATTTATTTGCGTATTTATTTATATTTTATATTTATATATAAATATAAAAAATTTACCAACTAGTGAAATGTAGAAATAAAGCAGCAAAGGACATATGGAGGGACTTTTGAATGAGGAAAATTCAAGGACTCAGAGAAGATTGGCAGCCTTCTGAGGGGATGGTGCAGAACATCAGTAGAGTGGAAGTGACGGAGGCCATGAAGAGGATGAGGAATGGAAAATCGGTGGGCCCTGACAGGATTCCAGTGGAGGCATGGAAGGCACTAGGGGAAGAGGGAATTGACCTGCTGTGGGACCTGTTCGTGAAAGTTTGCCAACAGGAAAATATACCCGAGGAATGGAGGGAGAGTACTCTTGTCCCTGTCTACAAGGGTAAAGGGGGATGCACAAGACTGTAAAAATTACAGAAGAATAAAGTTGATGACCCACACAATGAAAATCCTAGAAAGGGTTCTTGATGGAAGATTGAGGAAGGAGTTGGAGATTGCAAAGGAACAATTTGGCTTCATGCCTGGTAGATCAACAACGATGCTATCTTTGGATTACAGCAGATGATGGAAAAGTTTCGAGAGAAACAATGGGAGCCACATCTGGCATTTATTGATCTGGAGAAAGCATATGATAGAGTGCCAAGGCAAGAAGTCTGGAGGTGTCTGAGGGAGAAGAAGGTTCCAGAGAAATATGTCAGGTTGGTGCGGGAGATGTACAGAAGTGTGAAGACAAGTGTTTGGACCTGTCAAGGACAGACAGAAAGTTTTCAAGTAACAGTTGGCTTCCATCAAGGGTCAGCATTAAGTCCGTTTCTGTTTAATATTGTGATGGAGGTGGTGACGGAGGAGGTGAGAGAAGATGCACCTTGGACAATGTTGTATGCAGATGACATCTTGCTGTGTGCAGATTCAAGAAAAGAAGTGGGAACTAAACTGGAAAGATGGAGAAAAGTAATGGAAGAGAGAGGTATGAGACTGAGAAGAAGTAAGACAGAGTATATGTGTTGCCCACTTGGCAGCAGCCAGGAGACAGATCTGGAGCTGGAAGAAAATGTCATCAGGAAGGTGAGGGACTTTAGATACTTAGGTTCAACAGTGGAAGAAGATGGAGGAGCTGAGAAGGAAGTGGGATGCAGGATACAAGCGGGATGGAGGAACTGGAGGGAGATGACTGGAGTGTTATGTGATAAGAGGGTGCCGATCAATCTGAAAGACAAAATCTATAGGACAGAAGTGAGGCCAGTTATGATGTATGCTATAGAAACTGTGGCCCTGAGGTAAAAGTAACATCAGCAGAGATGAGAATGCTTAGGTGGATGTGTGGGGTGACCAGAAAGGATTGTCTGAGAAATGATATGTGAGGGGAGCAGTGAAAGTTACGAACTTAGGAGCGAAGATACAGGAGGCAAGGTTGAGATGGTTTGGTCATGTGAGGAGGAGGGAGGACGAATATGTGGGAAGAAGTGTCATGCAGATGGATGTGCAAGGAAGGAGGAAGCGTGGGCGGCCAAAGAAGAGATGGAGGGAGCTGGTAGATAATACTTGAGGATGAAGAACTTGGATGTGGTGACAGCCCAAGACAGGAGCATGTGGAGAAGACATCAACAGTGACCCCACTTAAGTGGGAGAAGCTGCAGAAGAAGAAGCTATGTAAATATAATTTTAAATGATAACTTCTACCCCTACCACATTGTGAAAAAATCTTAACATACATCAACAACATGATTCCATTTGTATACCCCAGTGACTCAGTTCTTATGGTTATTTAGATCACTGGCTTTATTCATTCATTTCTGTATAGAAATAGCTGCATTAATGTACTAACTGTTTAAAATATTTCTTTTGTTTCCTCCTTTTAATTTAGAATTTACATATAATATACAGCATGTTTTCCATTGCTTTATTCGTCTTTCGTTGATGTAATTCTTTCTGGAGAAACAATATGCACGTGAAAAATTTTGAGCATAGACTGTTCAACACACACAAAAAAAAGTTTAGGAAGTAATAAGTAGAATACAACAATTAAAAATGTAATAAAGTTTATACATCAGGAAAATTTTTTTACAAAACAAAAGTAATATACACTGCTACAAAAAGAGATCTGCATTTATACAAGTTTTTTATATTACTACTTGGTATAATGATGGACAGCTAATTTTTCATGAAAAAGAATAGCAACACAATTTCTGATTGTTTCAGAAAATAAAATTGCAGGACTTTCCACAATTCCTCTTCTGTACATTATGCGAAAGAGAAATAATCTGTGCTTATCCACCAATGATTAATTAAAGGCCCTGAGAGCCAGTTTTTACTGGCCATAGAAGAACTAAGTCATTGCCATTTTTTTTAAAAGCAGGAAATGTAACATTTGAACTGGATTCTACAGCTATTGATCTATTCTTATTTCCAAGCATGCACTTCAAATGAGGATTAACAGTAACTTGAAGCTCATTTTGCTGAGACCTGAAATGAAAAACAAACTTCATTGATGATTTTTTATGATTACATTTCACACATAAAAGATGATAAACATATAGTCTATACCCTGGTTGGGTTACAAGAATTGTATTCTAAAAGCCAAACATATGTTTCAAATCACATCTAGTCTCCAGTATGGCAGTGCTCCTTGAATGAGTGATAAAAATAATATCTATCAATTAATCCATTTACTGCATACAACAAAATAAATTGATGATACATCTAAAAACAAATGTTATATTTTATAAAAATATTAATGATCTGGCAACATTGACAGATAACACACTAATTTCAAGTAAAATGGTTGATAGGAAATTACAATGTATAATGTAAACTTTTCATATAAGATAATTATAGTACATCCCTTGAGGATATATATCAGGAATTAGAGTATTTAATTTTAGGAATACCCTACATATGAACTGCCAAATATATTGTTGTAATCTTAAGTATTCAAAACAGATTGAGGCACTATAACAAAAACAACAAGCTTAACTCTTTCACTGCTAAGCTTGACTTACCTCTAGCACTTCAAACATAATGGTCAAAAGATTTGCCTGCTGAAACCTACCAGTTTTCTAAATACAGTGACAACAAAAATCAGCATAAATGTAGAAACTGTACAACATATTTCATTTTGACATAAAAATCTTTGTATTACATAAGTGAGACAAGTGCAAATACAGACATAGTTCCAGAACTTGAATTTTGCAGTTTGCAGGAGTGGTATAAGCATCAATGGTAGCCAACTATATACTTAAAGGCCAAACTCTGTAAGACAAATGGTTTCAAACCCTCTTATTATTGGCTGCACAAAACAAGTATGTGTGTAACAGTTATGAAAAACCAAAAGGAGATGCTAAAATTCACAGAGAAATTAGAATTAGGTAGAGGAAAAACATACTAATAAGATATCAGTTTGGATGTGTGCTGACCTCATGAAAATTGCAGAAAACCCATCAGGAAAGAGAGGTGCAGATTAATCAGCCAATAATGAAAACTCCATGTAATAGAATATGGTAATAAAGTTCCAGTTAATGGATGCACAAGGCTTGGAAATGACAGTTTTAAATTCTCAACTACTGTGCAAGATATATTGTCCAGGGAAAAATCTAACACCTCATATTTTTGGGGTTAAACAACCATTCACTTGACTTCCAGTATAGAGACTACCTTTATTAAAATAATAAAATCTGATAAGTTGTTGGACTTGCATCATCAGGGGTACAGGATGTGTATTAATGAATAAAAAAATCGAGAGAGAATTACACATGACAGTTTTTTTTTTTTTTCAAACTTGTACGTGTAGCAGAGTGGAAAAACCATTGGATAAGGATTGTGCATATGTTTGAGCAATGCTAGTAATTACTGTCATATCCTGTGGAATAATGCACATCATCACATCCCAGAATGTTCTGATAAGCCTTTATTAGAATCATCCCATGATTCTAGATGAAGACCAAATTTGGTGTAGAATTAAATCTTGGTTTTTGTTACTTTGCATGATGGATGTACCTTTTCTTATATAACTATTATGATCAGTGTATTACATTTCTGGTTTTTGCTAAATTACTTGGTGTTTGTTTTGGTGTGTGAAAATCTAATCTTATCTATGCTTCTTTACTTGCATCCTTCATACATTCTGACATGTGGATATCATTGCATTGTCCTGTCTGGCCTATATTGCAAATGTCACAAGAGCAATGAATTTATATATTCCTGGCTTTTTCATTGGTGATAAGTTGTTGGACTTACATCATCATCAGGGTACAGGACATGTATTAATGGATTAAGCACGCACTCTGGAAGAGTCACAGTCAGCATAATATGAATGGTAATAAGGAGAATAACATGCAGGCTTGGAAGTTGACTCACTCGATAAGTATAGTGCAATGTGTGAATGTGGAGATTTCGGTCAATGCAAGAACCTAGAAATCTTGTACACTGGCATAGAAGCCACATTAATGTAATTACAAAGCATTGCTACATTAAGGGCTCTTAAAGAATTACAACACAGCAAAAACAGTGTTATCTTCAGAGAAGATGTGAGGAAACTCAGATGAATACATTACCAAAATGAAACAACCTACTAGAAGTATAATGGAAGGCACACAAGGATAGATAGTTATTCATATTTGGTCATGAAGTGTTAAAATATAAGACTTATTATTGTTTATTACGGAGGTGATTGTCCAGTTTAGCGCATCACTTTTAAACTTCTAACCCTTCTATAGACTGGGAAAATAGTTCTATGCCCTACATAGACGATGATTTCAGACACTGATTATTCAAAGAAGCAACAGTAGTCCTACGAACAGGCAGCAACCTAAACAGAAATCAAGGTGCCATATTGAATGAGACTTGGAAAAATTTAATCAATTCACTCAGTTTGATGGAACTACAGTATGCCAACAATCATATAAAGCGTGCAACGCGCGTTCAGGACACGGACTAAAGATTCGCAATACATGCTGACATTGTCATGTGAATGTATCAACTTAGCTACCTTATAGTTACTAACGGTTTTGTATTCTTTATTTTGTGCATTTGTACTTTTTTGTGTTTACCTTTCAAGCCTTGAGAAAGCTAGACAGTTGCTAGCGAAACTGGTAGGCGTTATTATATTAACATATATATAGTAATTAAAAAACCTATGGTCACATAAACAATGATGTCTCATATTTTAAGGATAGATAGTCTTAGATTCAAACACATCTTCATAGAATATGATTGAGCTGTGAACTATCCCCTCCCCCTCCAATGATGAGAATGATCATCAGATTACTGATCACCTGGGTGGTAGACAGTTAGGATGTCTGTGAGGGGGAAAAAAGTACATGTAGAAATTAGGAGATCAATGCTACTTAAGCACTAGATAGATTAAGCATGCAATCTGGAAGCGTCACAGTCAGCCAGTGGTGTAGCTAGAGCTTTTGCTGCCTGGGGCGGTCCCTGAGTTTGCCTTCCTTCTCAACACACCAAAAATACTATGAAAAGTCAAAACAACGCATAGGGGAATAAATTAAAACAGTATGTTTATTTTTGAAGTAAAACTTTAATTTAACATTCTAAAATGTTATTTTTCTTGTTTTTCTGTTAGCAAAATCGATGATATTGGCGAAATCAATTTCATAATAATGTAGGTAATTCTTGATCTATTTTATTTAGAAAATCCTCTCACAACTAGCAACACCTACAGCAATTATGAGGAAAATATGAAGTAGCATTACATTACAATATTTGGAAATGAGTTCTCGAGACTGTATTTTAGAATTAACTGCAAAAGTTCAAAAAGGTTCTAAGTGCTGCCCGGAGCAGACTGCCCCCTCTTCTCCTCCCTAGCTGTGCCTCTACAGTCAGCATAATACGAATGGTAATAAGGAGAATAAAGTGCAGGCTTGGAAGTTGACTTACTTGATAAGGATAGTGCAAGTACAGTTTCAGTAACAATTATGCAAATAGTCATGAAAAATCCTATAGAGTTCTTTTGATATTTGGTCAATAAAATAAAGAATGAATATTAGAGATATTAGTTGATGATTCCAAAGGAACTGGATTAATGAGCTACAAAAGGATCTTTCTTTTGTATCGAATATATATGTTACATTAAGAGTGTGAAGTAATAAAGGCAGTCATTGTTTTTACCATAGCAACCATATCATTATAACTCTGCTATTGAAGAAGAGGTGACTAGTAATGAAAGTAACAGCATCTCAAGATATCTCTGATAATCTTACTGAAAAAGTGAACTTGTAAGAAAAGGTATTAATAGGAGTCTTGACAAGTTCTTTCAGTGTGACTAAGCTATTAGGAAAATATGCTGTATTAAAATGTCCAAAAACTTCAACTGTGTTTTTTCTTTGACCATGCTGAGCTGCTGCAATATAGGGAGAGGAAAGTAATTGTAGAAATGCCATACCTCTTTCTGAAAAAATAAAAGGTAATTTAAAGGATCCCTAGCATATCCTTCACTAATGAAAATCCTTGGGTCTAAGTAGTGCATAAATATTTCTAAAGCTTTTTCCATAGGTTCTAAAATTATTTAGACAACTGCCTACCACCATCACAAAGATTTTTGATGGTGGTTTTACAACCTAACTTCTAGAAAGTAAGATGGTACTGACATATAGACTACCTACAAGAAGTCTGCTGGATGCAGTTATAAAAAAAGTTTTATATGTGCATGGTATCAAGAAGATATATAATGCAGTTAACTCAGAATTGAAAGATAGAGAGACAATGTTTGCAAGGGAAATTAAAAGTTTCACTTTTTAATTTTTTTTTTCAATGACTCTACAAAAGTGATGGTCCTTTATTCTGGGGTTAAGAACAGCATTTTTAGGTATGGAACAGATTGTCAGAATAGACTCAGAAAACGTCAATTGCTTCTGAGTCTTCTACTGTTATAAATTTAGTTTAATCTTTATCCAAGTGTGAGCAAACAGTTTGCACCTGAAAATATCTTCAGGACTGTAGCAAGGTGGGGACTCAACTGCTGGCAACTCAGAGCAAAGGTAGACCAAGCCCTCATCACTCCTTGTCTCAGTATCTCTCACCATGCAAAGCACATGTCCTTGCAGACATGTATAATGCTATGCATTGAGGGAAGGGTGACTACCCAGACTGGTTTCCCTTTAAGTGTAGGGATACCTTTCCAAAAACTCAAAATCCTCTGGATCACCCAATAATGAGCAACCCGCAGGATCAGAAACTCAATTGGCTCTACACCTGGCAGGCTTCCCCACCACCGAGCAGAGCCGCTCATTTGTTTATCTGGAAGGGTAAGAGCAACGGCTGTGCCTCAGTTAACTTCACAGGCTACTGCATTGCCATTCATTACCCCACCACGCAGGCCCTGGATGACAGCAACAGCCGAGCCTCAGTTAAATCTTCATGGGCTACAGCATTGCCATTCATCACCCAAGCTTCCAACCAGTTTCGACCTTTATTGAGGTCTCGTCGGTGGGAGCCAGATCCAGAGGTGGTGACATTAAGGCAGAAGCAATAGAGAGGTCATATTTACCTATATGAGTTGCCAACCTCTATTGCTTCTGCCTTGGTGTCACCACCTCTGGGTCTGCCTCCCACTGATGAGATCTCAATAAAGGTCAAAACCGGTCTGGGTAGTGGCCCTTCCCTCAATGCATTATACATGTACACAAGGATATGTGCTTTGCATGGCGGGAGATACTGAGACAAGGAGTAATGAGAGTATGGTCCACCTTTGCTCCGAGTTGCACCACCCTGCTACAGTCCTGAAGATATTTTCAGGCACAAACTTTGTTTGCTTACACTTGGATAAAGGATTAAACTAAATTTATTATAGTCTAACCACGTGCAAAATAAACTTCCAACATCTTTCTCTAAATCCAGAGTAATTTAATAATAAGGTGGCACACCGGCTGGCAACTCATATAGGTAAATATGACCTCTCTATTGCTTCTGCCTTAGTGTTACTACCTCTGGGTCTGCCTCCCACTGATGAGACCTCAATAAAGGTCAAAACCGGTCTGCGTGGTGGGGTAATGAATGGCAATGCTGTAGCCTGTGAAGTTACCTGAGGCATTGCTGTTGCTGTTGCCCTTCCAGATGAGCAAATGAGTAGCTCTGCTCCGTGGTGGGGGAACCTGCCACGGTATAGAGCCAACTGAGTTTCCGACTTTCTGATCCTGCAGGTCGCTCATTGGGTGATCCAGGGGATTTTATGAGTTTTTGGATAGGTATCCCCCACCAAAGGGAAACCAGTCTGGGTAGTCGCCCTTCCCTCAATGCATAGCATTATACATGTCCACAAGGACATGTGCTTTGTATGGTGGTAGATACTGAGACAAGGAGTGATGAGAGCATGGTCCACCTTTGCTCCGAGTTGCCAACAGTTGCACCACCTTGCTACAGTCCTGAAGATATTTTCAGGCGCAAACTTTGTTTGCTCACACTTGGATAAAGGATTAAACTAAATTTATTATAGCCTAACCAAGTGCAAAATAAACTTCCAACATCCTTCCATTTTCTACTATTCTTGCTACAAAACCTCTCCCACTGCTTTGAAAACCTAGGAAGTCAGCTACTAATACAACTTGTATAGAACAGAGCAAATGCTGAGACAACAAAGGATATTTCAAATTTAGTGTTGAGTTTGTCATTATCACAGCTGAAAATTAAGTCATTTTTTTTCAAAATTTAGTTATTAATATATAGTCTTGCAGTAAATACCATTACAACTTTTGCACAGCCCATGCTGCCGACAGAAATGCATGAGCTCAGTTCCGTTAGTGACGCTGGGTGCAGCCAACATTTGTGTGTTTAGCTGTATGGGTTAATAGCATAGTTGTAATAGCAATTTACAAAGTTGAAATGCAGCTACGTGTAAAAATACTCAGGATTAACAGGATGTTTGTGTATCGGACTATTAACCATTATAATGATACACACGACATATCTGACATGTGTTGTGTGTATCATTATAATGGTTAATAATCTGACACCTGTTACATCTTAATGACCACACTGCATTAAGATGCAACAGGTTGTGAGGGCATGCTTCTGTCATTATCTCATGAAAGCCCAAAGAGTGGAGATGAACATTTCGCAGAGAACAATGTCAAGCATACTAACCAATGATCTGGGGGTAAGAGCCTATCATCATTCTACTGGACACTTCCTAACACTACAACTTATGTGACATTCCTCTTCACAGATGAAAAGACTTTCACCACTAAAGAGTTGATTAACTGCCAAAATGATCACACAGCACAGCATGTACCATAGCACCCAGCATTCAGAGAGGTAATCACCCAGCATCAATGATGGTTTGGTGTGGGGAGGGCGACATATTGGGGGGGGGGGATCTATCCAAGTTTCATTTCTGTGAGAAAGTGGTCAAAACCTCTGCCAGAGTGTATCAAGACACCATGCTGGAACCTATAGTACATCCCCTGAACAACACCTTGTTTCACAGTGGGTAGTGAACCTTCCAACAGTGGTTGGAGGCGAACGTGCCCGACCACATATCATGATCTGATTGTCTGCCTGGAAGTCCTGATCTGAATCAGGACTTCCAGACTTCAAACTGTGGTCAGAGCTTGAGAGAGTAACTTGCAAGAAATGACACCCCAGCATCGCCAGCCTGAAGATGGATTTGGAGTGAACAGTGGCAGCATTTCCATTGTATGTTGTGTGTGTGTGCTGCCATTGATATGTGGCCTCAAAGAATTTGAGTGCACGTTGAGGGCAAAAGGGGAACATTTTGAACATTGAGTGCTGCTCTATATGTAGTTTGTGTGTGCTGAAAGCTGTAAATGATTTACTGATAGATTAAAGATTTATGCACTGTTTAAGTTGTAACGGTATTTATGGCTAGGCTAGCTAATTCATTGTATATTTTGTTTTATATGGATATGTCATAAACTGAGTTATTTAGTTTTAAGTAAATTTGTTTAAATTAGACATTGTTGGTTAAATTGAATTTGCATGACTTTGTTCAGTGCATCTGCATTTGCCAAAAAGTTGAAGATTTTGTGGAAGGAGAATAAAACTGGGGGAGCAAGTGCGTAGTAAATGTTTTGAGAGCTAGTACCAGTGAACAGAGAGAACGAGGCATGTGATAGTAGAGAGTATTGACAGTATGCTGGAAAATGTGCATATCGAAATTAATGTTGAACATGCAGTGGTGGAAAGTCAAGAAAGTCCTTCACAGGACAAAGCACAAAATTGAAAAACTGCAGGAACAAGAGAAAACGGCAGGAGCTGAATGGCAGTTCTTTCGAGGCAGTCTAGTATGCATTTGAAGCAAACAGGACAAAATATGTGGTTGGTTGTTGAGAGTAGGTCAAATAATTATTATGAGGAAACTTCAACTATGAAGACACAGATCGAAAGGAGAAAACTTAACATGGCAGAAAGAAAATGGAATTTATGCAACTATTGAGAGATAATTTCTTGATGCAATTCAGGGTATGAGAATGTGGTCATAAGATTAGCAGACCTATTCATAACCAAGTTGGCCACACCTTCAATTAGGAAGAGTAAACATGTGGTCTTGACTTGGGAGGTTGCACAACGAATTTTTTGTCAAAAATGGGTATATGTGGAACTACAGTACAGGTAATTAGGACAAGCCTAGGAGGACGCTTGAAGCCATGCCATTGCATAAAAAAATGCAAGGGAAGGATGTTAGCAGTGCATGAGAGATAATCAAGTAGTATCTGAAGCTAATAACTTTTCATGGGTGGGAATCACATAAACCTACATTTAGACTCAAATCCTCTTGTAGGTAAAAGATAATCTCTTGGCAGATTAGACAATTTATCCGTTTTCATAATTTTAGTGAGTGGATCCTGAATTTCCCTCTATTATCAAAAGTTAAAATATCTGGCTACTACTATCAACTTAAAAAAAAGTTTATTAGCTATTGATAAGTTGAAAGAACTCCCCCCCCCCCCCATATATACACAGTAAGGAGTGTTTATCAACCATCCCTTTAAGTCGAATGGGGAGTAAGTATCAATTAGACTCTTATTTGATACTTACTCCTCATTCAACTCTTATCTAAGACTTAAGAATAATAATCTTGATGTAAATAAAGATAACATTTTGTTGCTCAACATTACTTTAGTAGGGGTGGCTGAAGAAGGGACTTTTCCATGTCAGCATTTCTTATGGCTAATAACTTAACTTTTCATATTGCCATGTTAGTGGATTTCATTCAGCTCTGTCCAAGAGTTTTTTGTTGACTAATGTTAATTCACAGAATCAGTATCCTGTTTATGCAAAGGTTCAATTTTGCAAGTTAATTCTGAACTATAACAGCCAGTACAGGCTCAAAGCTCACATGCAATGCTATGCTAAAAGAAATTAGCTACAGCAAACAATTCATGCAGTCTTTAAAAGTTTCTTATAGTTAGAATTTTTTATTCAAGTTTCCCTTTACACCAGAGCATCAATAAATTTGCAATGTCACACACACACACACACATTTTGGGTAGGTTTTCAAAGTACAAAAACAGATGATGCAGAATGTTTAATGATTATTATAGACTGGAAGTTGGGAGCACCATTACTCATTTGCTTACTGCAGATTCCCTAATATTTCCTACCAGTTGTGTTTTTTTTTTTGGGAGAGGTTCAAATCACTGCTGCTAGCTTTTGGAATTGCAAAGAAGATACTCATTGGAATAAGCTGGTAACAAATAATTTCTTTCATAGAAGCAAAACTGTGTATTCACAGCCTTAATCCTGGTAGATACTTGGAGGATTTACAACCTTCATAAAGTGAATAGTACTATATAGTTGAAAGGAGGTTATAAACACTTGAACATTTCTACATCTTCAAATCATGTGTTGTGAGTTTGAGGTATACAGCAATGGTTGCCAATAACTTCCTAACAGATTCCAAGTCGCTACTTGAGGTTGCAGAGAAATCCAGGTCTTAGAGACTACAGTCTAATTTCACCCGATCTCTTTAGTGATGAGCTGCAGTTGTTAAAATATTTAAACTAGAATAAATCACTTAACATAAAACTTATTTATTAGAAACAAACTTTTCAATCAGATTTTATGGCTATATTCATTGCACACTCAAAGTGAGAGGATTAGAATCAAATAGAATGGAACAATGATAAATGTTAGAAGTTTTTCCACTTAGTTGCCTCAGTCCTGAAAATACTTCTGGTGCGAACTTCGTTTACTTACACTTGGATAAAGGATTAAACTAAGTATATAATTTCTTGGTATCTTTAATTCATAGTCTAACCAAGTGGAAAAACTTCCAACAACTATCTCTAATCCAGAGTATTTTAATAATAAGGTATGACACCTTTTGGCTACTCGTATATGAAAATATGACTTTGGCATTACTTCAACCTTAGTATCACCTATCAGTCTAGTTTCCACTGATGAGATTTCAATAAGGGCTGAAACTGGTCTGGGTAGTAAACCTTCCCATAATGCATAACATTATACATACCTGTAAGGATATTTGCTTTGCATTATTATTATTATGGGCAACTCCAAGGAGTCCTTAGACTCATCGAGGGAGGCCCTAAACATCATGTCAAGAACTATTCAGCATTGGCACAGTATTTATCATACTTTGCTTTGAACTCATTCACAGTCATGGCATCCATAACAGACTGGCAGCTTATTCTGCTCATTCACCACTCTCCAAGTAAAAAACCTTGTTCTAATACCCTTGCTAACTACACTCGTACTCAGTTTCTACGGATGGCCCCTAGTTCCACCTATTAACCAATTTCTGTAACCTACAGATCTTCAACGTGTTCACGTAAGGTTCATTCCATAGACCAGCTATGATCTTGGTCACTGAGCTCTGGATCCTTTCCACCTTCTTCCCATCAAGAAGAAACCGTGGCACCCAGATCTCGGCACAGTAGTCAAGATGGGGTCTTATCAAGGCTTGATAAAGAAGAACAATAACCTGCGTGTCTAAGAATTCTTCAGTAATCAAATGAGCTGATTTAGTTACTTTCGCTATGTGAATCCTAAACTTCAATTCCCTATCCACCAACACTCTCAAATCTCTGACTTCATCGATATCCTGAAGTACATTCCACCAATGTGGTATACTGCTGCTTATCTTTTCACCCCAAAATGCATAACCTTACACTTTGCCACATTAAACTGACATCCATTTTTCCTTAGCCAAGTCTGCCATATCCAAATCATCCTGCAAAATTTTGACATCATGTGTATTCACTATTACTCTACCCAACTTTGTATCATCATCAAATAAATGAATAGTTCCTCTCAGATCCTTTCCCTATATCATTAATGAACAAATTAAATAGCAGTGGTCCAAGAACAGAACCCTGTAGCACACCACTAGTCACAGTACTTCTTTTGAACTCTACTCCTGAATAAACTTCTCTCTGATAGCTCTTCATCAACCACCCTATATCCATCTGCTGCAGCTTACTCATTAGAATTCCATGTGGTATTCTGTCAAAGGCCTTAGCAAAGTCCAGCAGTATCACTTTCCCACCCCATTACCCTTATCCAATTCAGCCGTTGCTGTATTATAAAACGTGAGCAAGTTACTGAGGCATGATCTACCCTTCACAAAACCATGCTGCCCTCCATAATTTCCATGAACCTGGAAACAAAATATCCCAGTTCCAGGTTCATGGACAATTCATCGATAGGAAAAAATTCGCTGAAAGCATTATTCACTAGAAAATTGAAATGATATTGCATTGATACCAATATGTATATATATATATACATATATGAAAAGTAAATGCAGTGCAAGATAAATTTCACAAAATATACTTTTTAATGTATTTAAGTATTATTTGTTTAGATTTTAATTAAATTTCATAATATTTTTATTCTTATACAATGAAAGTAATATTTTATTGATCAGTGAGTTTCATTTCTGTTTCTTCTTAAAAAGTTGTAAATATTTTTTATTATTTAAATACTGCAGGTTCTGCTGATGGAATATTAATATTTACAAAACTGGAATAGGTATAGGGAGAAAGGGCATCATATTTAAGAATATTTATTCTGCAAACCATTCATTATATTTCTGCACACTTAGACACCCATCCAGATGTGATATATAAATAAATATTAGATGTGTAGATAAAATCAGATCTGGTGACACATTTTGAAAAACTATATCAGGTGCTAACAAAAAAAAATTGTGATCATGATATTAGATACAGATATTATCAATTCAAAATTTCAATACACACATATAGATATATAGTGTGGCTATTAAATAACGAGACAAGGTGCACTGTGAATCGTTTACTCGTAGCAGTGGGATGCACTTGCGCCCTGAATGAACTTGAAGGTTCTAGCAGTTGAGATAAGCACTGTTCACTGTCACTCATAGTCTGTAGGCAGTTATAAAAGAAACATGAAGTAGCTTTGCCAAAATAATGTCTAACGTTAAACTCGAGCAGTGCATTAATCTCCAATTCCTTGTGAAATTGAAGAAATTGCCAGCCGAGTGTTTGCAACTGTTGCAGGAGGTGTACAGTGATAATGTAATGTCATATGGGAGAATGTTTGAATGGCACGAACACTTTGCTGAAGGTCGAGAAAACATGGAAGATGACGAATGACCAGGTCGCCTTGTGAAGGCAGCAACCGAACAAAACATTGTGAAAATTAATGAAATTGCCTGCAATGATCACCGATTAAGCATTTGGATGATAGCAGAAGTGATGTTCATTGATAAGGAGACTGTACGACAAAATTTGCATGAGCAATTGAACATGAAAAAGTCTGTGCCAAAATGGTTTCTGAAAATTTGTGTCAGGAGCAGAAAGATGTCCAGAAACAAATCTGCACTGATATCATGGAACGGCTGCCAACAGAGCTGGACTTGCAGGAGAAGATCATCACATGTGATGAGACATGGATTTTCCAGTACAAGCCAGAAAAAAAAGATAATTGATACACTGGAAAACTCCCACATCAATGAGAATGAAAAAAGCAAGAATGAGGAAGTCAAAACTGAAGGCAATGCTGATCTTTTTTTTTTTTGATATCGATGGCATGGTAATGGTTGCATGGGTATCAGAGGGCCAGACAACTAACATTATTACTTTGAGGTTCTGAGTGAGGAGGAAGAAGGGACCCGATCTGTGGAAGAACAATGCTCCAGCCCAGTGCACTGTCTGATAAGATTTCAGTGTTGGACCATCCACCTTACTCGCTGGATTTAGCCCCATGCAACTTTTACTTTTTTTCCAAAGTCGAAATCCACATTTAAGGGCACCCATTTTCAGTCAGCAGATGACGTAAAGGAGAAAACATCAGTGCTACTGAAGCAGATAACACCTGATCACTTGCAGCACTGCTTTCAACAATGGAAAATTCATATGCAATAATGTATAGATAAAGGAGGGGAGTATGTTGAACAATTAAGTTGTACAATTGTAATAATAAACCACATTTTTGCAACCAGTCTCATTATTAATAGCCACATGCCGTATTTTTTTTTTTCAGTAAAGAAGACTAAATATGAAATTTAAAATTTCTTAGTGTTATAAAATACTAGTACTGGAGGAAAAGGTAATGAAGCTGCAGATGGCAATTTAGCTTATGCTGATTTACATAATGATGATAGAATTTACGTATTTTACTATCTTTTTCTTTAATATAATTACTCAAAAGTGCATCTATGATCTTAAACTAGCTCTGTAAACGATAGCAGCATGCAAGATGTCTTTACTATGCTGGAAAAAATGGAATCATTTTCAAAATACACATGTATTCAGTAGTTGAAACAAGTCACCTCCTGAATCAAAGACCCTGGAGGTGTCTAATAATAATAGACACCTCCAGGGTGTCTAATAATAAGGTGCCCTTTCTCCCTAACCATCCTATCCCAGTTCGGTAACAATTATTATTCCATCTACAGAGCCTGTATTAAGAAAGAATATGAATAATTTTATATGGAATAAAAATTTTCAGAAAGCTAAATATAATCAAAATATTATTTGACACCTCCAGGGAGTCCAAGGAATCACTGAGGGAAAGCACCTGCTCTACAACTCTGTCTTCAACATTCACTCACCAACTGACTGCAACTACACCAACCACCACTTGTATTTCCACAGACAATCACAAATATCCATGTCCAGAGCCTTTTGGCTGGAGAGCAGATATGCTATCCACTCGGCCAACCAGGCCGGGTGTTTCTTAATTTTTTTAAAATATGTCTTGACTTTTTTTAAAAAAATATTTCTTATATGGGAAATATTTTTTTTCACATATATCCGATTAATTTTCCCCACAATGAATAGTCTCCACAATTCATATTCCTCATGATGAACTGTTTGGACATGCCATTTCCATCTATCCATTCCTGTATTTTGCTCGACTAATTTCTCCAATATCTTGACGATGACTCCTGATATGCTGATCTTTAGGTAATTTGTAACAGCAGTCATGGTATCCTTTATACAATGGAACTATTTTCCTCTCTTTCCATCCCATCAGGACTAACCCAGAGCTGAGACTTAAATTAAACAATATGGTCAAGGGCACTGACAATTCCTTTACTGCTTCACGTAAGACTCCAGCTGGTATACCATCGAATCCCACAGATGTATTCACATTAAGGTTCTCTCATATATACTATTCGCCTCCATTTCATTCCTGCAATATCATCACCTAGATGATATACTCTTGCAAAGTGTTTGCTTATTAATTCTACTATTTCAACTGATTCAGTTACCTCCCTACAATCGGCATTCCTTAAAATCATTGTGCCGTATACATTTTTTCTTTTACTTGCAGCATATCGAAAGAACTGTTTGGGATTCTCTTTAGCTTGCATTGCTAATTTCCTTTCATAATGTGCTTTTGTTTTTCTTACCACACTAGTTACCCTTCTGGCTTGTGCTTTGTATTGTTTGTGTTATCCCTGCAGGTCACCTTTTTCCTTAAATTCCCTCCACAATTGTTTCTCTTTTTGCAGCTCAAGCTTAATGGTGTTATTCATCCATTTAACTCCCACTTGATTTACTCTCTGGACTCTAGGCATGCAGTCAGCCATTACCTCCCTCAAACACTCCTTTACCACTATCACATGCCATAGCACTGATTCAAGCAATCCTCCTACGCTTGTCATACTTACCAGCCTGGTAATTCCACATATACCCTCTCTTAATTGAAAATTCCACACATTTAGCCATTTCCCAGGTCAAAACCTTATGAACATTCTCACCAGTTGGCGGCAACATGGTCATATTCGTTATCTCAAATTCTCAAATGCAATTACTAGATCGAGCACTCCTGAACCCCCCCCTAGTATATTCCAGTACATGCTCTCTCATGCAGTTATTCCTTAGAAACTGCATGTACCTGTCATCCACTCATTGAGTCTATTTGCCTATGCATACTATCTCCATCATCTATTCCATCATTGGTCTATAGCAGTGCACAACTGTATATTTTGTTCTGCTGGACCTCTATCTCACACCAGATAGCCTCAAATGTGCTATTTTCATTATCCTGCAGTTGAACTTCTATTCTCTTTGGCTGCAGTTCATCAGCTATCATCAATAACACTCCTTCCCCATTCTTTTTTCTCTGTCTTTCCCGAACATGCTATACCCTTAACATTCTATCCCACTAACTATATCATCATCTGTTTGCCATGTCTCACTAATGCCATTAACCTGTGACCAGGAAGAGTCAACCAAGGCCAAAAATTCCTCCTCCTTGTTCCTAATATTCCTGGCATTAGTGTACATAAAGTGCAAAAGTCCCCTAATCCCAACCATATTTTGATGCCTTATACTAACTATCCCATTCTGGTTTGCAATCCTTCATACTAACTCAGACATATTATCCACTCAACAACTCCACTCCCCAAAAAAAGCTCTAGTTTCCCTAATTTTGCACATCCACTTTCACTTCATTCAGCAACAGTTTTTCGGTCTCGAACACCAAATCCATCCATTTAGATGCAAACCACCCTTCTTGTATAAGTCCTTTTGCACGTCAAAGTCACTCCATACATCCACAAACTCCACACCACTCCTCCTGCATAACTTATGCACAGAGTCATTCACAATTATGGCCCTCCTTCTCAACTCTACTCTGTCATACCGTGGCAACAGACTCAACTCTCAATCTTTTCTTTTGCTGCTTCTAGTAATTCTTTCAAGTCCTCTCTCATAGCCAACTTTTCACCTTTTAAATCATTTGTTCTCCCTATGCTTCTGTGCTCTAATAGCCTCACTTACATCATTAATTTTCACACCAGGAAAGCACGATTTTGTTAAACTTTTATCTATTAACCTTTTACTACTGAATCGCTGTATAACGTCCAATCATGTTCTCATTTTTCTTATCTGACACTTGCTTCATTTTGTTAGCTGATCCACTTGGTAGACATTTTTGTAATCGCTCCAGCTGCCACTTCACGCTATGTATCACTCTGCACAACCGAGCTATCTCCCTCATAAAGCAGCTAACTCTTCATTTTTTATATCAGTCAAACAATTCTCTCGCTCTGTACTTTTACTCTCACTTTCAACGCTATCTGGCGTTATATCACAATTTTCTATTGCATTCTGACTTTCATCCACTAAGTCAATCTCGCAACTTGAGAGACACTTTAGATCCTCTCTTTCATGACACTTTCCTACTACTATCACTCTCAAACCAAACTTGAGCTGCTCTCGGCAAAGCATACATTCTGTAAACCTTACACTGGACGAACTCCCTTTGGTTAAATTCTTTAATACTAAATATGAGATACTAAGGCAAGTGATGTGAAGTCATTACCTTCTATGTATGGACTGGAGCAACTTCTGAAAATACTTCAGGCACAAACTTTGTTTGCACCTGAATAATTTCTTGGTAGCTTTCATTTATAGAACAATAATAAAATAACTGTTACAATAATGCTGTGTGTGTGTTTCTCTCTCTGTCTTTAACTCAGTATCCTTTACTTCATCAGTTCCCTGTTTACTATAATAATCATTCCTCATTTCAAGTTACTGTGAATATCCAGCATGCTACTGAATCTTTATTTTTCCAGTTGCAATGTCAAAACATTGGAACTGTATTGAAGCATTATCTTTATAATTTTTCTAGTACTTGAATCATCTGCAAACAGCTATATAATATTCTATCAACCATGCTACTAGTTTTGTGGTTTAAATGGACCAGAATCAATCTTCATGGTACCAGTTCTTTTGTTTGAAGTTATTTCATAAGCTCTATTTGCTACTTGTGACATTACCAATATACCATTTAGTCCACATCTTCATCCAGGAAAGTTGTTAACTGTGTGATGATCTACCAAACTACATCCCATAAGGATGAGGAAGTCATTTTGCCTCTTTTCAAGGCCTTGATAAGACCTGACTTAGACTATTGCACGCAGGTCCACTCTCCTGGTTTCCATGGTGATTCTGATACATTGGAAAGAGAGTGCAAATGAGTGTCAAAAATGACATCAGGATTGTAAATCTGTAGACTGCAGACACTAGCAAACAGGAGAAACAAAGTGATATGATTGAGACTTACAAACTTCTGAAAGGGTTATACAGAATTTC
Source organism: Typopeltis vanoorti (assembly GCF_054136105.1). NCBI lineage: Eukaryota > Metazoa > Arthropoda > Arachnida > Uropygi > Thelyphonidae > Typopeltis > Typopeltis vanoorti. The sequence goes on from NC_143554.1 coordinate 52,564,204, forward strand.
AGTTAATGGAATTTTTCATTTTATTGAGGTTGGGGGAAGGATGCAAGATCATCCTTGAAAGCTATCAAGAAGGGGGTGAGATTAAGATTTTTCTCTCATGGAATGGACTGCCATTGGATGTTGCATGTGTGCAAGTAGTGTGAATGAATTCAACAACAGGTACGAATAGTATGGCTCCCCTTGATGAGTTCCTGACTCCCTGGAGATCTCTCTTAATAATAATAATAATTTCATTACACATTTATAAAATATTTATAGAGTTATAAAATAAGACCTAAAAATACATGCTATCCCATGTATTTATCTGCTTTGACCAATCAAATTAATAAATTTTCCTTTGCTAATATCCTCATAATCATATGCATAATCTTAACTACTATACTTGATATATACACTGGCCAGAAGGTTTATTGTGATTTGTACTCCTGCTGAAAGAATACTATGTTTCCTCTTCTCTTTCTAAAACTCTCCTAGATCTTTTCCAGTCCCGGTCACACTCAGTTCTCACTTATGAAATAGTATCCAGAGAATGAATTAATGGGGGAGAGTAATCTGTGGACTTAGGGAAGGGATAGAAAAAATAAGAAGAAAGCCTATTGCAAGAATACACTTTTTATCCTTATGGATGTTGCTAGAATCTTTGAAAATAAAAAGGAATTATTTATAGATACTAGGAAATTAAATGCCAAAATTCCTCACAACGATAGAGAAAAGTGCAATTGTACCATTGACTTGACGATTTCTGCCATTTTTAAATGAAGTTTTTTTGGAACCTATTAAATACGTTAATAAATGCAAAAAATAAAAAAAATAAAAAAATATCACAGCATTTTTCTCTATCCATTTCTCAAGAAAAGTGCACTCAACTTACAAATTCCAGTAGTAAACAATAGCTCCAACAATCTCTCCTATACGATTGTCTTGACAACGAGATGTAAGAGCAATAACTAAATCATTACCACCTTTCAAATGTAAAATAATTAGTTGGTCCACATCAGGTGTAACACTAATCCCAGTTACCTAGAAAAGAATAATCCTGATTATTTTTTAATTTAATGTGAAAGCAATGCTTTAGGACAGTGACAAGGATAGCTCTCAAATTTATTGCAAAATATTACATTATAAATTGTTACATGTAACATTTTGTGATAAATCTGTAAGTTGCTCTGTCATTACTTAAAAAAGCATTGCTTTTAATGATATATTGGAGGTGTCACGAATAATAATAATTAAAGTTAAGTAGTTAATTTTTAACAAAGAAAAAATCAATAACCTTTTATCAAAATAAAAAATAGCTCTGAGACACATCTTTTGGAATTGGAATATTAATGTCTGACAAATATCAAAGAACGATGTATGGGAAAGAGGGGGGGGATCAAGGATACAGGTCATTAGAAGTCTAGTGATTCAAGTTTTGTGTTAATGGTAGAATGTGATCAGCAAATACCATTATAACAAAATCATTCATTATACTGAACTGCTAAGAGAATACTAACCAAACACCTAAGCATAAAGCCATGTTAAAACACATCCACTATAGCAAATTATTATTTTGAGGTCATTGATTCGTAATGCTGTGGAAAGATAAGTCATTTTTTTCCCAACTATTTGCTAACAATACTGAGTTAATTTATTGTAATTATTAATTTATAAAGTGTGTGAGACAAATTTAAGTAAAACATACATATTTCCTTAAACTATATATTGTTAGTATGGTGCCATGTGTAGCAGAACAATGATGGCCAAGATGACTTTTTGGGTGAGCTGAATATGCATGATTTTGTCCAGTGTAAAATATTTGTAGAAGGAGAGCAAAACTGGCGAGAGAGTGTGTAATAAATGTTTTGAGAGTAAATATGGCGAGAACAAATTACGTGATAGTATTGATAGAAGACAAGACCGGAAAATGTAAATATCAGTGAAAGTGTGGTGGTGGTAATTAAGGAATAAATTTTTTGCATTGTCCTTCATAGGCCAAATTGCAAAACTTAAAGGCTGCAGAAACAGCAAGAGATCAGTCAAATTGAGAACAGAAAAAAAAAAAAACAAGAGGTCAGAAGCCAAAAAAAAAAATTATATACGAATAAATGAGAGAAAGAGTGTAAGTAGATAATTTTTTATGCTCATGATATGGGGGAGTACTTCACAAAAGTGCCACTTCAACTTCTGTGCCATAGATTAAAAGGAGAAATATCAGGCACATAGGAAATTAAATTTATATACTTAATGAGAGATAATTAATTGCCATCCAATCCCACATCTGTATTTGTATTAATATTCTGCAATATCCTAAGTACCTCTAATTCATGAACCTCTGTTTTTACATCAGTCCCTATCACCTCTGCCATAACAATATCACTTGGATGATATATCCTTGCAATATGATCACTCAGTAGTTCAACAATTTCATCTGCCTCTTTAACCTCTCTACCATCTACACTCATTAAAGTTATCCTTCCTCTTACTTACCACATAAAGAAAACCTCTTTGGGATTTCCTGTTGCTTGCTCAGCTAATTTCTTCTCATAATCTGATTATGCTTTCTTTAACATGCTGGTCACCTTTCTCCTTATATACCTATATACCCTCCACTTTTTTTTTTCAGCTAATGCTTAATGATCCTATTATGCATCTAACTCCTGCCCTTGGGTGTACAGTGTGATATCGCTTCCTCCAGATACCCCTTGACTATCTCCCACGAACATCATTTCCTTGCAGATCTTTATGCTTCAAGTTACTTCATGTTACTGCTTAAAGCTTCCTCCTGAGTGTATCATAATCACCTGCCTTGTGGTACCATATATACCCCTTCTTAAATGGAATTTCCATATGTTTTGCTACCTCCTAAGTCAAGATCACATGATCACTTTCTCGAATTGGAGGCAATGTAGCCACCTTGGTTATGGACAGGTCTTCTGATCCTCTAATTAGATCTAACACTCTCATACCCCCATATCAGACAGTTTTATTACAGCAAAAATGATGTCCTAAATTAGGGTGATTGATAAAAATTTCACAGGCCTCCTTAAATTTACATTCATGCAATATTTTGGTGTGATGTAAACAGCAGGTGCTTTTCCAGTCAATTCTATGTAAAGTGTTCAGGGCATGATCAGAAAGGCCAACTTTACCATAGTTATTAAATTTAATGTGTCGTGTATGTTCCTTTTTTCTGATAGGGATTGTGTGTCCTGTTTCACCTATATAGGGCAAATTACAGGTGCAGTGATTACAGTATACTCCAGGGTGGGTCAGCAGAGGGAGTGGATCCTTGGATGAGTTGAGTAAGGTCTTTAATTTTGCAGGAGGTTTAAAGGTCGCTTTAAGGTTTTATTGTAGTCTAGTTTATTTCTGTATTTAAGTGTCTTGTGAAGAATTTTGTTGATAGTATTTTGGCTGTAGTCATTTTTTAGGAAGGTATTACTGATTAATTGGAGTGAATCTTCAAAGCCCTGTGTTTTAGTGTGTTAATGACACCTTGTTTTTGTGTTGGGTGGTGGTAGGAGTTTATGTGATGTGCATATATATATATATATATTGGCCAGCATATGTAGGTTTCTGGTAAACAGTGAAAGACTGCCAGAAGGAAGATGTGTGACAAGTGTATCTAGAAATGGAAGTGTGTTCTGCTTTTCAATCTCAATTGTGAATTATATGTGTTTGTGTTGTTTGTTTAGGTGGCTAGATAGCGAAAACATCATCAACATATCTAAGCCAGACTTTGGGTTTTAAAGGAGAGGAATCTACAGCACGTTATTCAAAATATTCCATATAAAAGTTAGCAATTGGGGGGAATAATGGCGAGCTCATGGCTGTGCCTTCTTTTTGTAGATAGAAAATGTTTTCTCACACAAAATTTTTCACTTGGAGACTGATGAATGAATTGGAGAATGGAATGAATGGGTTGTCTGAGTTAGATATCAGTGCTTTGTCTTCAACTGCACTTATTGTACTATACTGATGAATTCGTCAACATCATCTCTAAAACCCACTGGCCTAGAGCAGCAACCAGCCATAAATTTTGTCCTTATTGGCCTTGATCTTATGCCTTAATTTAAACAAAAAATACAAGGTTTTCTTAATAATTAAATAACTCAGTCCATCACACACTCATATAAAACCAACAAATTTACCTAATGTTATTAACTAAATTATGAAAAAGTAGCATCTTTTAGTAACACTAATAACGATACGACACATACACTGTGACACCTTGTGCTGATATTACTCAAAGTTAGTAAATGACATCCACTATATCTATTCCTGAGGCCACTATGGATCTGAGATATATATATATATATATATATATAGATATATATATATATATAGAGAGAGAGAGAGAGAGAGAGTTGACTGTATTATAATGGGACTACAGGGAAACAGTCATTTGTTTGCAGATGATGAGTTATGAGAAGTAATGCTGATGAAATGGATGCAATGAGTGAGGATGAAGTTTAATGCAACTAAGCGTGAGATTTTAAACTGAGATTAAGAGATTGAAGACCATAAATGCTACTGATGGGAGATGTCCTATAGGGGATGGAGGGAGTGGGAATCTTGGAGTGGTATGGACATAGACTGCAAAGATGGTGAAGGCTATCCCAACTATTGCAGTGGTGAGACCAAAGAGATAAGAGTGTAGTACAGTCAATTCCAACTACAGCAAACTTGTAAGGAACACAGAAATAGTTTGCTATAGTAAATTTCATTTAGAATAACATTGTCTGTGGGGCTTTGGTTGGAACTTTTTAGTAGTTTATGAGCGAGCTTGTGATAAAGGTATTTACTATAGTATGCTATTATGCATGAACTGTAATTCTATAATGCCTCAATAACACCACATCTGGACAAGTGTGGGCAGACCTAGATTTTGAGGGTATGAGGTTAGAAAGGGATACAAAGGGAAAGATGTTGTTAGGATTTTCGAATATCCTAAGATAAGAAATTGAAAGAGAGTAATCTAAAATGTTTAGGTGAAGGAGTGTAAATGATGTGATCACGATATATACGATACCATGATGTGCTAACCAAACAGAATGGTGTCTGTGATTGGAAAGATTTTCCAAAGGATACCAAAAAGGGAGAGGAGACTATCATTGAAAGTTGCTCGTATATTAGTGAGAAGTATGTATTTTACAATGAGGGTGACAGAGAAATGGAATGCATTTGGTTGCTGTTTTTTTTTTTTTTTATGTCTAAAGCAGTGATTGATTTTTGAATAATGTACACTTTATTTTTTCAGAAATGTCTGGTAGTTGCATTGTCTCCTGCCCCTTCATACACTCAAGCTGGTGAAAGTTTTTTCACTTGGTTATATTAAAAATTAAAGATGCCAAGAAAAGTGTAGGGATACCTCTCTAAACACTGTGAATGAACTACAAGATCACTCTAAATCTTAACGAGCTTCCCTAAAGGATCACCAGTAAAGACTTGAATCACTCCAGAACAGTAAACTCAGCAGTGGCTCCATTCAGTGACAGGCAAAAACCTACCAATGAGAAGAGCCTCTCTATTTATTCCCCAGGAAGTAAGCAAGCCTACAGATGTTTTTTGATGAAGTTTTTCTAGCCTACAGATGAAGTTTTTCCACTTCGTTGTGAAGTCATTAGCTTGTGTGCTGCTAATGTATGGTAGCAGAGAGAGCTGAGTAGAACAGCAATGATTACAAATAGCATGGAATGAGCAGGATGAGAGGAATTGTGTTTGTGGATGTATGGGATAAATTTGAAGGCAGAAGAAAGCCATTTGCTGTAGATAGTCTGCATTTCAGTGAGAATGGTAGTGTGAAATGGATAGATTGTTAATGAGAAGAAGAAATTGTGCAAGCAGTCAAGGAAATGAAAGCTAGATGGTGAGACTAAGATAAAGGGAAAGGAAGAAAAATATAGGGATGTATGGATGGCCTAAATTGGAGCAACAAAGTCAGAGAGTAAATATGTGCTGGATTGCCTTAACCTCACCTTGCATCATACACTTTCAGTGCATCCCCTCTATTTTTGTTTTCTATTTTGAGTGAGACATAATTCTTCTATTATCTTCAGCAATTTCTCCTCCCTGTTTGTTTTTTTTCTATCATCCTCAAATATCCTACGTCTCTTGATTTCTAATCATATACACTGCCACTTTCATAAAACACCAACACTTTTTGATAAACTGAGTTTACTAAAGCCACAAACTTATTTTCCAATAACCATATAACTATTGTTCTTCCAAACTATCATCTTCATCTGAAGCTGTTGCTGTCTGCTGATCTAGCTCACATTCACTCTACTGCCAAACATTAGCCTTTCTAAGTGCATATTAATATGTATTGCTACCAAAGGAATTAAATTTTGCATAAAACCTGGTAAAATGGACATAACAAATTATGGAATGGTGTTTGACAATGAATATTATTGTTAAAAAAATAATTAAAGTACATAAGAGAATTAACAGAAGTCCTCAACATTTGATATTATTATTATGCATCTCCTCCAGGGAAAGGTTAAGAACTAGCTGAGTGAACCTTTTGTCACTCATATTTAAATATTTTTCATATCACTCCTTGAACATACATACACACGCACTCACAATATCTAATGGTGGCCCATTTCACCAACTTACTATACTTGCATTCTTAGGCAGCTTCCAGGGAAAAACTTGAGTGTTTCTCCTATTTATAATGTGAGATCTCCATACCAGCTTATATAACACTTTCAGTCAAGCTACTCTGCTATTCATGTTATAAGTTTTTACCAAAAACTAGCTTTGCTTTCTTTGTATAAGTTTTTACTTTGCATACCCATTCCTTTGACTTTCTATCCAGAGTTATCATGGTATATTTAATACGAGTCTTGCACTCGGTCAAGTTCCTAAGGAGTGGAAGGAGGGCAAGATTATGCCACTTCATAAAGGAGGTGATCGAACTCAAGCATCAAACTATAGGCCTATCTGTGTTGTGGTTAAGTTGTTGGAGAAACTTGTGAGAACTAGGATCCAGAATTGGGTTGACAACAATGGTATTATCTTTGATGAACAGCATAAATTTGCTAAGAGGGAGGTCATGTTTTAGTAATCTACTTACTTATTACAATAAAGTGACTGCTTCCTTGGACATAGGAAAAGAACACACAGTAATATACAGGTAACCCTCATATAACACGGATGTTAGGTTCCACAAAAATGCCGCATTATTTGATTATATAAATTGCATTATGCGAAACTCAGATCACACAGAAAAAGTAGGGTTAGGTTCGGAAATCATTTTTTTTTAAAGATTATATAAACAATGACATATCCAACAAAAAAATATTTTTATTTAATTCAGGTAATTCATGTAAGTTAAGAAAACATATAAACTATCAAACAAATACATAGTATAAAATTATAAATTGTACATAAACTTCATTGCACATAATACTTAAATATTTTAGGCAAAATAAAATAAAGTGTATATTTTAATCGTCATCACTGTAAAAATAACATTCGTAGATGTTCTTTATTTACAAGTGGCCGGACGTCGTCATCACTTGAAATCTATAATTCTCATTGCATACTTCAGCTGGTTTAGTTATCAAGAAGTTAGTAATATGACCTTGCTTACCATTATGCTGCAATTTTTATTAAGTTCATAATATGGAGCTAAACAAAAACCATCGATTAATTTACTATTGAAGAGATTGAAGCACTTATGAAGAAGATCGCGAAGATTGAGTCTCATGTGCTGATCGAAACCGAATGTATCTTCAGTCTTGTTCAATTGTTACCTTGGCAATTTACAGTGGGTGGGTTTATCCCTATTAACAAACGTGCTCTAAGTGGCCATTAATATAAAAATATACTGTTTTTTTACATAAAAAAAGCATTACATATTGTATGTAACTCACCAAAAAATAGAGTGCTCAGCTTGAGATTAACACACTTATTTTTTACATAAAAAAAGCATTACATATTGTATGTAACTCACCAAAAAATAGAGTGCTCAGCTTGAGATTAACACACTTATGATTTTTAATGCTTTCCTGGCAGAAAACGAAGAGAATTTTCGACAATAAATACTTTATACAGTAAACAATTGACGTACATGCCTCTAAAAGGTATTTCCCCTAATATAAATTCGCTACTTATTTTGTTCTTCTATTTAATGTATATTTTAGTATGTTTTGGTGCACCCATCATTTCAATCGTTGGAGAAGGTTTCTCAAAAAAAAAAAAAAAAAAACTATCCATCTTTGCATGTGCAATACGACAGATGCAAATTTAACGAAGATAAAATTTGATTTTTAAGTCGCGTGTTGAAAAATATATGAAAAGATAAAGGGTTACTACAGTTTGTAGACCATCTTGTATCGAAACTGCGTTGTATGAGTACCGCGTTCAACAAGGGTTTCTATCATTTGTAGACCGCGTTATATCAAAACCATGTTGTATGAGTACCGCGTTACCTACAAGGGTTACCTGTACTTGGATTTTGCAAAGGCTTTTGATAGATTACCTCATGATAAGTTGACAGTCAAACTAGAGCAGATGGGGTTGAATATTAAATTAGTGCATTGGATTGGAGACTGGCTATCTGAAAGGTACAATAAGTTGTGTATGGGGGAGCGATATCCAAAAAAAGGAAAGTCACTAGTGGAGTGCCTCAGGGTCTGTTTTAGGGCCATTACTGTTTAACTTGTATATTAATGATATTGGTGAAAATTTGGATGGAGATATTCAGTTGTTTGCAGATGATGAAAAGTTGGGATGAACTATGAAGAGTAGTGAAGATGTTGTGGCCTTACAAGAAGACTTGAATAAATTGAGTGAATGGGCACGGAAATGGGGATGCGAGTTCAATGTTGCAAAATGTAAGGTTTTAAAATTTGGAAAACAAAGATGGGATGCAGAATTTATGCTTGGTGAGGATATATTGCTGGAGGTGGAGGAAATAAGAGATCTGGGGGGTGATAATGGATAAGAATCTGAAATTTAGGGATCAAATTGCCAAAATTGTGAAGACAACACAAAGGCTTCTGGGAATGATGCGGAGGATACACTGACTTGTAGAAGTAGGGAGATTCTTGTTCCGTTGTATGTATAAGGCTTTGATTAGGCACACATGGACTATTGTGCCCAGATGTAGTCACTGGTTTTCAGAAGGATGAGATGTTGGAAAGGGTCCAAAGGCAACTGACTAAGGTAGTTTTTAACCTCTGGAATGTCGAGTACGAGGAAAGATTGAGAAGATGTAATTTGCAGAGTCTGGTGGACAGGAGGAAGAGGGGGAGATATGATAGAGACCTACAAGTTAGTAAGGGGTTGTTATAGGATCAATGCTGGGGAAGTTCTACAGAAAAAAGTGGGAGATCGGGGAAGAACCAGAAGTCATCCCTGGAAACTGTATAAAGAGGGCGTGAGTAGGGGAGTGAGAAGCAGGTTTTTTTCGTGCAGAGTTGTAAATGATTGGAATGCCTTGCCTGAGAGTCTGGTGTCTGCAAGGAGTTTAAGTGTGTTTAAGACACTGTATGATGAGCTGTGTGTGTGTGATAAAAGGACCTCTCAGATTAGTCTTTGATTCCATAAGGTCTTGGGATAATAATAATAATAATATATTCATTCCCTTTATCCAACTCTGCTTTCATTATTACATAATGTAATAATGAAATCAAATAATGAAATGAAATAATGAATCAAACTTGCAGCTGGTTGGGCTGCAAGTTTGAATCCCACCATGGGCATGGATGTTTGTGATAATCGTTAGGTGGGTGATGAATTTCATTGCTTGGTGCAGTATCACTGTCCCACTTACTGGGGACCTGAAGTGGTTTAAAAAAAGTTTCATGTTTTATAGGTATTATTTCTGGGAAAATTCCCATGTTACTCCTCTAAGATAAACTATTATTTTACGGCTAATATAGCCTACTTTCGTTTAGGAGTGCCCCTTTTTTTTTTACAATGTCATTGGCTTTTTAATTAGATCGTAGGGCATTACTGATATGTTATAAAACTAATATGAAGAATAATGTAGGAGGGAAAATTCAGACATACCTTTTTTGGATGTTGTTGGCTGTCTCCTTATCCCTGTGTTAAGCTGTTAAGGAAAGGGGGTTTGGGAAAGTGAGGGTAAAGTAATTTGGGGAATTATTTGAAAAAACCCGTTTTTTATATGCACAATATGATTAAGGATGGATGGAGAGTGAGAGAAGGATCTGAAAATAGAAACTATGTTTTGGGGAAGAGGAAGAATTGATGCGAAAAGGTCAGGGATAGGAGTAGCGTGGGATGAACCGTTTCAACAGTGCGTTGTCTTCGGAACAAGTGGGGAAGTGGAATCTATGTTACTTCGGCTTGGTGTACTTGTGTTATCTCCTATTGGTCGGAGTTGTGACCTAATTTTTATGTTATGGAGCTTCCAACTCTCGGAGATTATATAGAGTTGGTGGACATTTATTTAATTTTCATCACATTTTATAGCTACTGTTTCCAATATTCTAAGCATCGTTTCTTTGTGTTGTATGTCTAATATTATAGCCTTATCAATTTGTGGGGTATGTTTGTGTTCAAGGGCGTGGACTGCTATTTCTGTTTTCATTGCACTTTGTACTCTATTTTTCTTTTTTTATGTTACATTTTTTAGTGTTTAAATGTTCTGGAATAGAGATGTTACAGTCATTCATTTTTTTTTTTAAAAGAAAGGATTATGTTACAGTCATGGAAGTGTTCCTGTAGCCTTGCCCATAAAGACCTTATAGTTGAACCTGTGTAAGTGACATCGCAGTCTTTTTTGGCAAGAAAATTTGTAAGCAACGTTGGTGTTCTAATATTTCTTTGTGTGTGTGAGATTTTGTTTGTTTTAGAAGTGTTGCCAATTTTTGGTTAATGCCAAGGCCATAATATTAGACATATTATTCTAATGTATATCATCATAATTTAAACCACCATTAATGATCACCCTTCACTAAGCCAATGTGCCTATAAATGTCTGTCTTCAAATCCATTCCCTGACCTATTGCAACATCCAGTTAAATATCTCATCTTGTCAACCTGTACTGTCACTGTATTGCACAAAAACACTGGCATAATTTCTTCCTTGTATTTCAGCCCTTCCCTTAATTATACATGTCTGCAAGCAGATGTGCTTTGCATTATGGGAGATACTAAGGCAAGTGTTGAGAACTTATACCACTTTTATCACGAGTTTCTGAAATCCTGAAAGTACTTCAGGCGCAAACTTTGTTTGCTAACACTTAGATAAGGATAAAACCCGATATATGATTAACAGTTTTTTTGATGACAACAGAGAAATTACACACAGAGAAGGCTGAGATTCAAGGAAGAAATTATGGCAGTTTTTTTGTGCAATACAGTGACAGTACAGGTTGACAAGATGAGATATTTAACTGGATGTTGCAATAGGTCAGGGTATGGATTTGAAGACACAGAAATTTATAGCAACCTGGCTTAGTGAGCAAGGGAAGGGTGATCATTATGGGTAATTTAGATTATGATGATATAAATTAGAATGAAGAGATAGCATATTGGAACAAAGAATTTTTAATGGAAAACTATCTTAAACAATATGCAATGCAAGGCATATTATAGGGATAAGAGTCTTAGATCTGATCATATCATCCTCCTGCTCTCGAGCCTGAAAATGTTCAATGATAAATTTGGAAGAATAAGTGGTGCAAAAATTAAAGAGATTATTATTCCTAAAAGCTGTATGCTTATAAAGGGCATGGCAGTTCATTCAATATCATCTTAAATGATATCGAAAAGCACACACGCACACATTTAATACAACTTCCACCCACAAAAGATTATACATGTCTGCAAGGAGATGTGCTTTGCATTATGGAAGATACTAAGGCAAGTGTTGAGAACTTTTACCACCTTTACCACGAGTTGCCCCAGTCCTGAAAGTACTTCAGGAACTGGGGCAACTCGTTAGTTAGTTAGCAACTTTCACCCAAATATCTATAGTACCTTATTAGTACTTTGAGTGAGTTAAGAGTTAAGCATAATCCAAGAACTCTGCTGTAGAGACCAGACATGGAACTTTTTGAAGGCACCTCAGACTTCCAAATACAAAGGTGGTTTGAAACGTTCTCGACCTAACAATGAAAAAACGAATTTATAATTTCAAAATTATGTTTATTTTTCAACATAATTTCCCTTAAGACTAATACATTTATTCCAGTGATGCTCCAGCGCCATTATCCCATTGCTGTAGTGGTTCTCAGTAAGATCTGCAAAATATCCTCTACAGCTGCAATCACCTCATGATTCGAAGAAAAATGCTAACCAGCGAGGAAGAGTTTTAGTTTTGGGAAGAGATAGAAGTCAGAGGGAGCCAAATCTGGGGAATAGGGTGGATGTTCCAACAATTCATAGTGCAGATCCCTTAATTTTCCCATTGCCAAAACACCTTCATGGTCTGGTGCATTGTCCTGATGAAAGATGATTTTTTTCTTCTATGCAAACCAGGTCTTTTCTCACAAATTTTTTTGTCTAGTCTAGTTAAAAGATCGGAATAATATTCCCTGGTTATTGTTTTACCCTTTTCAAAATAATTAATAAACAAAATGCTTTAGCATCCCAAAACACCGATGCCATTACCTTGTCTTCTTTGGCACTGAACAACTGGCTTCTGTCCACTGTTTCGATTCTGGTGTGTAATGGTGAATCCAAGTCTCATCCATAGTAATAAATCGACGCACAAAATCAATTCTTAATGTAAAATGTATCTTACACGTTCTTTTGAAATGCCTATAGTCTCAGCAATTTCATGCACTTTGACTCGCTCATCCAATAACATATTGTATACTGATGAATGATTTTTGGTGTTGTTACACTTTTTGGATGTCCTTCAAGTGGATCATCTTCAAGGCTGGTATGGCCGCGTTTAAACTCGGCAGCCCATTTCTTAATTATCAAAAACGAAGGAGAAGAGTGCCCATGAACTTCAAATGAATTTCTTTTGGCACTAAACCTTCTTTTACAAAAAATTTTATAACTGCACAATACTCAATTTTATCCATTTCAAGGGATACAGACAACACTTTTGCTTCAGAGAGCTGTATAAAACAAACTACTTGATAGAATGACTTGCAATTTCACATGGATGCTTATGAAAGATGTACCAACTTAAAAAAAAAAATCTTGCCAATAGTGTTGCCATCTATGGTCGAGGCAGAGAACTTTTCAGACCACCCTCATAAGCAAGATGATAGTCTCATACACAGCAATGAAATTCATCTCCACCTCTGGAGATGAATTTCATCAAAAGATGGAGAAATAACATCCATCCCATGATGGATGGTATTTCTCCAGCTATTGGATGGAGAAAGCAGGTATGTGAACTACTAAGTGAACTAGGAAAACGAAGCATACAGGCATAGAAATCAAATGAATTCAAACACGTCATTAAAGATCTACTCTCTGCATTGATGCCTGGATTCCTTTCCTTTCCCTCTCAGTGACAAGCATAGCAAGTGATTTCATCACAAAGTTTCTTGTATGGAGCTCAGGCAAGAAGAACTGCAGTGTGCTTGCTGATTTTTGCTGGTTGTTAATCAAAGAAACTACTATTAGCAGAAGATTACTTTTTTTTTAAATTTATAAATAATATGGTTAAAAAAAATAATGCAGTATCGCTTGTAGATTCATGTGCTACAAGTTCAAATTCAGCATATTGAAATTAATGTTACACATATTTCTGCATTAAAGAAAAATATGTCAATCTTTTGCACAAAGTATTATCTAGAGATATTAGAAGATTTAAATATCCTACATCATTTTGGATGAAAATGAAAAATTGTCAACTGACATGTTAATAAATTTATGTATAATAAATAAAATTATTTCCCATCTATTTCTTCATTTCACATCAACATCATAATCTTAACCCTCTCATGCATGAATTTTTATATTCATTTATAAAAAATTATAACGATGATACAGTACCATTTAATCTTACAGTATTACCATAAATTCATTAATTTTGCTAAATTTGTGCCCTGTATATGCTAAAAATAATGTCCTCATTTGAGGACATCATTTTTATGTGTCCTCATATTCAGGCCCTTATGAGAGGGTTAAACTATCACTGTGGTATCATGATTCTGTTTGTAATACAAATTATGAGTATAAACTTAATTTTTGTCTTTTCAATGTTAGCAACATAAATGAATATTTCCTTCTTTCCATAAAATTATACAATAAATGTGCAAACTGAGCTTATTGCTTTTATCCACTCACTCACCTCACTAAATGGAATAGCAGGTCTTAGTGGCCTAAACCTCTTGTTGTCCAATTTATAAAGATACTTGTCTGTAACTAGAAGGACTCGCTCAGCACACTTGTTATGTTTATTAACCTAAAAATAAACATAATGAATTAATTAAGTTTTAAGAAACAGTTCATTTTATTTAACATAAATTAATCATTAAAATATTAAAATATTTGATTAAAATATGCCGACCTTTTTCACAAAACTAGAAAACAGAACTTGACGAAAGTGATCCTTGTTCTTCAGACTTTCCACGGAAGAAGTGAATACACCTGTATTATCATTATCTGCAGTCTAAAAATTATTTAAATAAATTCATGTTAATCAATTACCTAAGATATTTGAAATGTAATAATTATGGAAATTCTTATACTTACAATGAAAAATAAATGTGCTTATGAACCAACAAAATGGTGGCTTGACTTTTCAGTGTGAATCCATGTATGTTAACTCTGAACATCTAAATTTTGTAAATGCTTCCAGTTGTTATTCATTTGTTGAGTAATGCTTAAAACTATTTTGTAATTTCATCAATCTTTCATCAGCAAGAATCAACAAAAAACACAGCTAAAAACAAAAAGACAATCCAAATAGCAGGAGGGAAAAAAAAAAAAAACTATTAAAAGTTAGCTGGAAGTAGGCATCCAAGATGCATAGTGGTTCAACCTCAGTGTATGTTGGCTCTCCTGTGCCTTGAAGGAATGTCTCATAAAAGCAAAGATGCAGGATCCATTCATCATTCTTGTCCAGATATAAAGAGTTTTTGATAATTCTGATAACTTCTACAAATATGACTTTCTTTATAAATTCTATGTTCAATAGAAACTGCCTAGATGATAAGTTTGGATTTTTCATTTTATAGAACTTACATTAATTTTTTTTTTTTTTAAATTGTGTGTCAGTCTAAATAAATGCTTCATTTACAATAACTATATGACTGTTTTACAGTTACAATAACTATATGATATTTTGAACAGCTTTTCTCTGGACACTTTATCACATGCATTTTCCAGATCTGCCAAACATTAATACAAAATATCATATTTCCATGATTTTTGTACTATTTTAAAATAAAAAATATTATCCTGATATGTGGGCCAGAACATAGATTGTGCTTCTTCAACTTTTTCATACCCACTGCTCAAGTATACTTGCATAAATCTCATCTGGAACACTTATTAGGAAAATTTCCTTAAAATTCCTAAATTCAAGTTAAGTTTCAGAGAAATTTTCAATGCATAACTTAGGTCTATTTCTCCTTTTATAGATGAGTACTAGAAGAACTGTAGCCCAATCTAAAAAATCTATCCTTCTAATTAGGCATAAGTTATATGGTACAGCCACTGTAAAACTTTTATAGTCACGTCTGATTCTTTTTACAGTACTCTTTTCTCCATCTTTTTCTCCAGGTAGATGATGATGTTCATGTAGTTGCAGTTCACTGTTGTTGGTGGATTGAGTGGTGGAGACAGAGTTATAGAGTAGGTGCCCTCCCTCAGTGAGTCTTTGGACTCCTTGGAGGTGTCACATAATAATAATAATTTCAATAACCTTCAGAACATTCTACCATTCAAGTATATTAAAATTTGTAAACTGTTGAATGCAAGTGGAATTTCAAATGAGGAAGCATATGAGATGGAATGACAGATAGTGAAATATGCAAAAAAGGAATATAAACACGAATGGAGATGCTGACGACATGTAAGGCAGTGATAGCCATGTGAAAGGTGATATGAAAATTACAGAAAAGAAGAGTTCCATATGATGCTCGAAGATAATTCCATACTTGAAGTATGTTGGACAAATGAGTAAAAAAACAAAACATGTTTTATGGACGTAAAGACTCATGTCATGATTGAGGCTGTATGTAAGCAAGTAGATGATATAATTGCATTGGAATGAATAACTTGAAATCGGATAAATTTGGTATGAGATATGAAAGTTGCTGAGTGAGATGAGGCACAAGCTTGATTTCAAATGATTCAGTGAGCATACTGCATAGAAGAAATGGTGCAGTATGTACAAGGTGATTTTGATGTTCAAAATGATTTGTACTTGCAGGATGGATTACACTTGAATATGTTTAGTGTTAGGTGATTGGAGAAATTGTTGTTTAGTCAAAAAAAAGAAGAAGAATATGAATAAGCAGGGAAATGAGAGGTGCCTGGGTGGTTGTCTTAAAGTATGAATGTGTGTGCATTAACTTAGGAAGTTGTAAATAGGAGTGTAATAACATACACAATGAAAAAGAAAATAATAACAACAAAATCCAGTTCCTTTTTTGAATAAGCCATATTTTAAGAGTTACCAGAATACTAATCGGCATAATGCACATAACACTAATGCTAGAAGCATCAGGAATGATGGTGAGGAGTTCTTAGAATTGTTAGATGTGGACCAAATTATTAGCATTAGTGATTCCTGGCTGACAAAGTAGTCTTAGGCATACACATGATTAGTAATGGACACAATGGATTAGAGCAGCACTTCCCAAATTGTGGGCTGCGGACCACCTTGGGGGGCATAGGTTTTGTTGAGGGGGAGCGTGAAATAATGAAAACAAATTCAAAATGTTTTAAGACTAAGTAGATTTTTTTAATCTTAAAAGAAACGTATTTAATTTTTATTATTTATTATTTCTTTTTTATTTTTTATATTTTAATGGAAAAAAAATTACACATTGGTGCAGGTTCACAAATTTTGCTTCCTGCATATTTCGGTGCTTAATGAAATAAAAAAGCTTATTTATATAAATGAAACTTATATAAATAAGCATATATTTACTAATATGTAAATATATGCTTATTTATATAAGTTTCATTTCAAAGCAGAAATCTAAGAATTGCAGTTTCACCTGATATTGACTTTTTGTGTAGCAGTATTGAAACATATCCATCACATTAAATTGTTATTAAACTTCTTTTATGGTTTTAATTCTTTCTTTATTACTAATAGTTTTACGTTTCATGTGCTTGTACTGCAAATGTACCATAATAATATATCTATCTATATAAAAATATGAGATAATGTGCCATGTCAAATGTGTATGTAAGATGCTAAAAATGTAATATTTGCATTTGATTTTTGCAATATTCGCTGTGTATGTTTTGTATTGAATATAAATACAATAAATATTATAATAATATATGTCTATATTACGATTTTTTTCCGAGGTGGGCCGTGAAATATTTTAATTTTTCCAAAGGGGGGCCCCGACATCCAGAAGTTTGGTTATCTACCTAGGTACTGAACAAATGAGGATGGGTTGGCAATTTAGCATTTAGTTCAACACACTATAATCTTACTGGCTTACTAAAACAACAGAATGGTACAACACGATGCAATTTTAAGCAAGCTGGGGCATTATCAGCTTAAACAAGGTCCTTGTTGATTTTGTCAGGAAATCAGGGTGAATGGTGAAAAGTCAACTATAGGAACAAACCCTAACCCAACAAATCAATACAGCACTATCAATATAAGAAGCATCAATGCAAATAAGTCAAACTGGCAGAAGAATTAGAGGAGTACCACATCGACTTAAATGGTGTTACTGAAACAAAGATGACCAAAAAAAAAATTCATTCATCTAAATAACAAATACAAGATCCTATATTAAAGAAGTAATAATCAGGGAAAGGAAAGGTTAGAATTAAATACGGAAGATTAAACGATGCGATTTATTTATGCCTATAGTCCCATAGAAGATTCTGCTAAGAAAGAAATGGAGTAATTTTATATCAGCTACCTTCATTACAGAAGGTAGCTGATATAAAAACGAGTTGATTCTTGTTAGAAATCTAAACAGCAGAGTAGAAAATGCTTTGTGAAAATTTGGAAAAAATGGCACAGCTAATAAAAATGATAAATACCTGCAGGATTTCTGTTCAGGACATGGAGCAGCTAATACTAACACCATGTGTCAATGTAAAATGTGCAAAAATCATGTAAGGAATCAGATATGATAAAGGTGAGAGAAAAATTGAAGAGTATCATATACTTGTATAATAATAATGATAATAATAATAATAAAGATATTCTAGATGTCAGGAGTTATTACTTTGAAAATTTGTTCAATGAAAGAAGTGACAGAATAGTGCCAGAAGATATTCTGGCACTATTCTGTCATGAGAAATCAGGAGGACATATCAATATTTGAAGGAGAGAAAAAAAAAAGGCATCAGAAACTAGAAATGTGGAAAGGCAGCTAGAGTAGAGGATATTCAACAAGAAATGCTCATATATGGAGAAATAAATGTTTTACAATGGCTACATTGGATAATTCAGAAGGCCAGGTCAGAGAGTTGAATTTCATGACTGGAGAAAAGCTCTGATTTTGTGAATTGTGCTACATTTTTTCCTCAGTAACACAAGTGTTCTTTAGTGGCTCTGCTTTTGGAGTTTCATTGTTGTTATATAGCGTGTTATTTTTGGGTTACCAAGAAGGTGAAGTCACAGTTGGCAGCATTTGCGGTGGAAGAGAAGATAAGTTTTCGCTATCTAGTATAGTTGAATATAGCGTTTATATATATATATATATATATATGTGTGTGTGTGTGTGATACAGTGTTTATATAGCATTTAGTTATATAAACACTGTTTAGTTTAGTAGTCACGGCAGACGCAGCTGCAATCACAAATGGCGTGTCACCAAGTCCTCCACCATTTAAGAACTCTATTATACGTAACATAATAAAGGACTTTGCGGCATGTAGTTTTTGCGGCATGTAGGCTTCCCGTGAGTTGGATATGTGGCGGGTGAGAGACGGGGGAGTGCATATATGTGCAAAATGCAGGCAGTGGGAGGAAATCAATGAATTAGATATTTCGATAACTGACCTAGTTGCGTCAGGGATGGGAAATGAATGTAAATAATGTGATAGGAGAGAATGACGAGTGAAATATGAATGAGAAAATAAGAGTTAGGAGTGTGGAAGGCTTGAATGACTGTGAAGTTTTTGGAGATGGTTTTGATTGGGTAAATGAATGGCAATTAAGAGTGACTAACTTGCAGAGAGAGATAGATGAGCTGAAAGAGGAGGTAGAATGTCTTATGAACAAGATGAGAAGTATGAAAGATAAGATTAGGAGAATGGAAGAGATGAATGCAAGGCGAATCAGAGTAGGAGTAGGAGAACGTTTTGGGAATGAAAGAAGAGGAGAGAATAGAAGCAGTAGGAGAGAGGGAATGAGAGAGAGGCTTGGGAATGCTAGAAGAGGAGAGAATAGAAACAGTAGAAGAGAGGGAGAGAGAGAGAGTTATGGGAATGATAGAGGAGGGAGAATGAAAACAGTCAGAGAGAAGAAATGAGAAGAATGCGAGAGAGAGAAATTGCTAGAACCAGGGGATAGAGTGATGCCAAGACAACAGGTAAGTAAGGGAACATAGAAAGAAAGGGTTAGATCCTCATCTCTCTCTGTTTCTCTCTTCTAACCCTTTCTTTCTGTGTTCCTCTACTTACCTGCTGTCCTGGCATCACTCTATCCCCGGTTCTAGCACTCTCGATGATCTGTGGTGTGTGCAGGATAGGATGCCAGAGGTGTGCTTACCTGGAGGAATGATATAAAATGTGGCTATGACAATTAAGAGGGGTGAAAGGATGGATAAAATGATTGTGATGGTAAGCACGAATGACTTCAGAGGCAATGTAAATCGGGCGGCGAGAGATCTGAGATTCTTGATCGAGGTTGTGCAAAAGAAAACACAGAGAGGAAAGATTGTGTGTGTTGCCCAGGTATGATAGTGACTAGTTGAGCAGAAGAGCAGTAATACTGAATAGTATAATAGCTAGAATGTGTCAGAAGAGAGAGGATTGGAATATGTGGATGCTTGAAGGGTGTTTGAGGACAGAGGGGAACTGTATGTGAGAGACCGCTTGCATTTGAATGAGGAAGGACGAAGGCATCTGGAGAAATACAGGGAAACTAGAATTCCCAGGGTGAATGGTAGCAGGAATGGCCTCTTGTGGGAATGGGTGCTTAGGGGAAGGGGACAACATCAGGTAACACTTAGTCCAGTGAGGTCAAGAGGGGAAAATGACAGGTATAGAAGCAGTGACATTTACTAGTATGTTCTTTCTTGTGGTTATATCAGTTGCTTTAATATCATTTTGTTCTAGATTTTATCAGAACTTTCCAGACCCCCCCCCCCACTCATATAACAAGGATCTGTATTTAAATTCTGAAGATCTGGAAAAGGCATATGACAAGGAGCCAAGGATAAAAAAACTGTTCAAAATGCTACAACTGTATAATATAAATGGGACATTATATCAAGCAACATATAGTCTATATTTGACTATAAGTCAGCATACAGAAATTAAGTTTTAAGATTGTCTGACAAAATCAGGTGTGAGACACAGGTATCTCAATTGCTGTTCATCTGTGACTAACATTATGAAGGGAAAAGGCATTAAACCTAATATAAAAATGGAGATACTGAAATAAATGTGATATGAAAATCAGCAATAAAAACACAAGAAGCTATAGAAATAGGCAGCAACACTGAAAATATCAGCTACATCCTGAATTAGAAATCTACAGAGTAAAACAGTTCAGCTTAAGGCACAACTTTTAGTGAAGATGGCAAATTTAATATGTTGACAGAAAATAGAATTAGTACAATTAGTATGGTAGGGAGTCCACTGAATAGATTCCATGAAATAAGAGCAAAATTAGTCAAACCACTTAAGTACCTATATAGAAGACAGTGCTCGAACCAATTTTATCTTATAGATCAGAGAACTGGGTTAGAAATAAGACCCTGGATATTATTTCTCATATCTGTAATTCAAGCTGGGAATTACAGATATGAGGATTTCTGAGAAAAATAAGGGAGTGAACAAATAACATTAATGGCAGAATCACTCTAAAAATTAACATATCAGGAAAGAACTCAATACTGTAAAATGTTCTGCTGCTGAATTACAAAATATATTATATTTAGCGGATTATATTCTTGTTTCAATCTTTTTAATAATAATACAATATTTTCATAAAAACTGCTTGTATATGTATATTATTTCTGGGAAAACTCCCATGTTACTCCTCTTAATAAACTATTATAATTACGGCTATTTTGCCTGCTTCAGTTTAGGAGTGCCCCTGTTTAAATGTCATTATTATCAATAAAGCTGACAAAGGGGACACTGTAGTCATCACAAACCAAACCGATTACCACAACAAAATAACAGCCATCTTAACTGACCAACACACCTACCGAAAAATACAAATTGACCCCACCCCCGACCTCATAAAACAAATCAACAGTACCCTACACATCCTAAAAAATGAAAATAAAATAGACAAAACCACACTGAAAAACACAACCCCCTGCACCACACACATCCCTTGTATGTTCGGACAAATAAAAACCCACAAAGATGGGTACCCGATGAGACCAATAGTCTCCTACAAAAATATCACCACAGCCCCTTTATCAAAATTCGTAGCGAAACTTCTCAAACCATTAGTTACAACGTCTAACTTCATGATAAAAAACACAGACGACCTTTTCAAAAAAATAAAAAACCTAACCCTATCTCAAGATGACATCCTCACTTCATTGGATGCGGCCTCTTTATACACTAACGTGGACGTCCCCAGAACTTTAGACATCGTACACACACTACTCACAGAAGACCACACCCTACACTCTCGTACTAAACTAATGCCCATTGACATTATTAACTTAATAAAACTAATAATCTCAGCAAACTTCTTCAAGTACAACAACAACATGTACATTCAAATCTTCTGACTCCCCATGGGCCAAAACATCAGTGGACAACTAGCGGAATTATTCCTAGCACATATAGAATCACTCCTACTCCACCCTTCCCTTCCCCCTGGCATCACCTTTTATGGCATATACGTGGATGATATTCTGTGCATTGGTAATCCCACACACATCACCACCTTAAAAACATCCCTAAACGGTTACAGCAACAGACTAAAATTCACCACAGAAACCGAACAGAACAAATCATAAATTTCTTAAACTTGACATTAACCAGAACACACAACAAAATAGCCACAAAAGTATACCACAAACCCTCACAATCGGAAACTACCTCCATTTTCACTCATACCATCCATATTCTGTTAAAAAATCTGTCATCTTATCACAATTCATAAATGCCTACAAATTTTCAACCAATCAGAATAATCTAAACGCAGAAATAAAAAAACTAACACAGATTTTCATAAATCGCAACTATCCTACACAACTGATTAAGTACACAAACAAGACGGAAAAAAAAAAAAAAACGGCAAAACAACCCTAGTACCAAAACGAACTTCCCAACACAAATATTATCAAACTACCATACACCCAAAACACATACAAAGCTTATAAATACATCTTCAAACATACTGACTACAAATTGGTATTCACCACAAACCAAAAACTGGCAAATCTAAAATCCACCAAACCTCACACACACAGAAAGAAATATGTGAGCATCACAATGTAGTCTATAAATTTCCCTGCCAAAAAGACTGTGATATCACCTACACAGGTTCCACCATCAGGTCTTTATGGGCAAGACTACAAGAACACTTCTGTGATTGTAACATCCCTATTCCAGAACATTTAAACACTAAAAAACGTAACATCAAAAAGAAAAATCGAATACAAAGCACAGGAAAAACGGAAATAGCTGTTCACGCCCTTGAACAAAAACATACCCCGCAGATCGACAAGGCCATCATAGTAGACAGACAAGACAATGAAACAATGCTAAGAATATCAGAAACAACAGCCATAAAATGTGACGCAAACTCTATCAACATACACAGGCCCTACATAATCTCCGAGGTTTGGAAGCTTCACAACATAAAATTGAGGTCAAATCCCGACCAATAGGCGATAACACAAACACTTCAAAAACAGAAGCACCTACCCACCTGACATAGCATCCACTTTCCCAATGTGTTCAGATGACGATCGAGAATAGTTGAAACGGATCGTACCCCGTCAACCCCCTTATCCCTTCCCCCTCCCTATATAAAAAATCAACCCTTTCACCTTTCCCCCACCCTATATAATATAGTAATATAATATATATGTTTATATATATATATTACTGGAAAAAAACCTGGGTTTTTCTAATTTAATTCTCCCAAATTGTCTACCCCCCACTCCACACACTCAGTAGTTTTTTGGTAATCGCATAAAGAAGAAAAGCCGCAACATCCAGAAAAAGGTATGTGTAAATTTCTCTTCCTTATGCTACATATACTTTTTGGTATTACATCTACAATGCCCTAAAAATCCGTGAGTAAATAGCCAATGACATTTAAACAGGGGCACTCCTAAACTGAAGCAGGCAAAATAGCCGTAATTATAATAATAATTGCATATATATTTAAATTAATCATTAGATTATCTGGATACAGTGTATGTAAAAAGGAATATGTTAAAATTTTTGTATAAATATATATATATATATATGTGTGTGTGTGTGTGTGTGTGTAGAAAGTATTTTTACCTTGGGTATAATAAATGTTAAAGATACCAAGCTATTTTAAACCTGGTTTTACTCCATTTTCCCAAGTACGCAAACAGACAAACAAGTCAAGTTTGCGCCTGCAAGTGTTGCAAGTCTAGCTGATCCTGCACGTAGTGCAAGACCAAGGCAACTCATGGTAAAAGTAAAATAAGCTCTGATCACTAATCTTAATATTTACCCTTAATGCAAAGCACATCTCCTGGATGAGATGTAAAATACTTATAAGCTCTGTATTACTAAAATCTTGGTATTTCTAGCCTGGTTCCCACTGATGAGACCTCAATAAAGGTTGAAACCGGTCTGGGTAGTGGCCTCATGCCTTTAATACAAAGCATCATACATCTCCTCCAGGAGATGTGCTTTGCATTAAGGGGTAAATATTAGTGATTAGTGATCAGAGCTTATTCTACTTTTACCATGAGTTGCCTTGGTCTTGCACTACATGCAAGGTCAGCTAGACTCGCAACACTTGCAGGCGCAAACTTGACTTGTTTGTCTGTTTGCTTACTTGGGAAATGGAGTAAAACCAGGTTTAAAATAGCTTGGTATCTTTAACATATATATATATAAAGTAAGAAATCTGATTTTGCAGAATATAAGGTTCTTTGTCTATATGGATACTGATTTTTCACTAAAATCCTTTTAAATTTGAAAGATTCTTCAAGGAATGCTCTGAATCCCTTTGCAATCCACCTAATTTAAATCAAAATGATGGCATAGAAGTTTTAAAATCACTAATAATGTCACATATAATTGTAATATATGTAAATGACAGGACACTTTTGAATTAGGAGGCAACAATAAATACAAGAGTTTTGACTAAGAAGGAACATGTTAAACTCTAGGGTAGGTTAATATAATAAACTCGGATGCCAACTTAAAGTGCCATGAGAAACTGCATAATAGCAGAATCAGCAGTGCATGGAAAGTGGTTAAAGCATGCCTGAAGGAAGTACGTCTGACTGCATCCACAGAGTTAAAATAATAAATGGCATGGGAAATAAATAGATAAATGACACTTCAGAGCAGAAATGCATAAAAAATATGCATTTCTTATGGTCTTTATTCTGGAGCAGAATAAAAAGCAAACCAGGAAAATGACTGTCGTGTTGAGGAAGATATCAAGTCAGATAATAAAATGTAGTTAGTCAAAGAGGCCAAGAGAAACCCAAGATAATTTTATTACTATATAATAAAGCAAGAATGACTACAGAAAAATAACCTTCATGAACTTGGATGGCAGGAAAGCATCAGAATTAAATGTTGAGTTTAATAAGGTACATACTTTTATTTAATAAGGTGTGATGAAAAGTTGTGATAATCACTATGAAGGAACTGAGGTAGAACCATGCAACTTACACATTATTCTACATAATCCCCATGAAGTGTTATATATTTGTTACAATGAAATTACAAAGATTGCAATGAAACAATAGCATTGTTTCATTGCAATCCTCTGAGGGAAAAAAGTCTTTCCCTTCTTGCACAAACCAGTCCGCAGCTGCAGATATGACTTCATCATATGGGGGGAAATTTTGTTCCTTTCAAGTGTTTCTTTAAATTTGGGAATAGGAAATAGTCAGATGCGACCAGGTCTCGTGAACAGGGTGGGTGATACAGACACTGAAAGCCCAAACTGTGTATTGTCTGTTGGGTTTCATGAGTAGTGTGAGCAAGTGCATTGTCCTGCAAAAGCACCACGCCTCTGCTCAGTTTCCTACAGCATTTTTCCTTCAGTACCCCTTCAATACTTCACAGCTGTTGAATAAACTGCTACTGTAACAGTTTCACCTTTTTTGAGGTACTCGATAAGGATTACGCCATTCATATCCCAAAAGACAATGACAAGAACCTTCCCTGCTGACTTTTGGGTTCAGAACTTCTTTGGCCACGGAGAACCTTCCACTCCATTGACTGTTATTTGGTCTCTGGATCATAGTGATGAAGCCATATTTCATCAACAGTCACAATACAAGCCAAATAATTTGTGCCTGATTTCTCAAAACGATCCAAAATCCCTTGAGATGACAGCACACATTCTCTCTTTTGGTTGGCATTCAAACATTTGTGGATCCACTTTACTGAGAGCTTCAGCATGTCCATATCTTAAAGGGTTTTAAGATATGGACCTTTCTTGGTCATATTAGTTGCTTTAACCCTGTGGAGGTCGTGGTCAAAAAAATTGCAGCATAAGTTGCATGTATCTGAGAGATACATTCATTACTAGTATGTGCTAAAATGTGATAAAAACTTAAAAAAAAAACACCGCAAATATAATACATGATGTTAATTTATTTTCAGTTACAATCTAAAAATTACTGAACAAAGAAATAAAGAAAAAAACCCCAACTAAATCAATACTATACTGACATCAGAGTTCACAGTATCTCTCAGATACAATTTACTATCAAATATCAATTTCACTTTCACATTCAACTCTACCATTCTCATCATCGGACTCGAGTAACATTCGCTGAATCTCTTCAACATCTGATGGATTATCCAATCGATATATTTTTCCAGCCATTTTCAATGATAAATAATAATAATAAAAAAAAACTAACCCTATACTGACATCAAAATTCGCGGTATCTCTCAGATACAATTTACTGTCAAATATCACAGACCTTCACATAACACATGTTAAACCAAAAACTAACAGTAAAAAACAATGCGGAATATCACTCATAACATATGCACGTGCAGCTAGTCATGACCTTCAAGCTATACACTGAATATATATAAGAATATTTATATTAAACAGTTTGCATGTATCTGTCAGATCAGCTGCGACCTCTGCAGAGTTAATATTATTTTTGTTCTATTACAACTATTACAACTCTATAATGATTTATAGAGTTGTAATACCCTTAGTTACCCTGACTGATGCAATGAATCAGTCAGCCAGTTTCTCTGATGTGGTGATTGAGGTATTAAAAAGGCTGGTTAGAAATCACATCCAAAGGTGGGCAGACAGCTATATGATCCTTTGTAGATCCTTTGAACCCCCCCCCCTCCCACATTGTATTAACAATATGGGGAGTCACTATTGGCTGGTTTTGACCTTTATTGACGTCTCCTCATTGAGAAGCAAACCCAAGATGATATCTAGATAAATTAATACAGAAGTATTATTATTATTGGATTCTGAATGAAGAGAAATTAAAATTATTAATACTCCCTTCAGAATCCAACATAATCCACCATATCAAAGGCTACATTTGTAGATATTATTTAATGTAAATCTTATTATTATGCATATAATTACCTTTGAGTTTTTTTATTTAATTATTTAATCTGGGATATGTATTAATAATGGAAAGGACTCTGTATAAAAAATAACGTTTAGATTATTTTATTTATTCCTATATTAATAGTAGAAGAATTTGTGTTCATCATATTTAATTGTATATTATTTGAATTGAAAAATATCCTTTTATTTTTTTTTATTTCTGTATGTGAAGGTATAATGTTATGAAATGCTTATGCTTATGTACTGCTCTAATTGTTGTCATGGAGATGGAGTTAAAAATAGAAGGCGCGAGCGTAGTAGTGCGTGAGTTATGGATGTGAGATGGAATTGATATGAGCTAGACGGTGAGAACAAGTTTTGGCAGGAAAACAGAGTGAAAATATATAAACGGAAAGCGAAAGTAAAAAAGAAGAGAGTGGGTCAGGAGTTGGTCAAAGCAGTTAGTCGGCAGTCAGTCAGCACTAGAACTAGGGACTGGGTACAATTGGAGCACTCTGCACAGTAATGGCACTGAGAACAGTACAATAGAGATGAGGAAATAATTTATTAGCAACACAGAGTTAAGTAAGAGGCTGTAGTACAAAGAATTAAGTGCTGTAATCAGATTACGAAGGATCGAAATGTAAATTGACAACTCAGAATATTGATATGGAATTCTGAAGTTAATGTTGTATTCCAGTTCTTTCAAGGAAGATTAGTAGAAAGCTGATTCTATTGTAAAATAGTATATGGGGAATAAGTAGATTTTCTAGTGCAAGTGTGTCTGCATATGTGATGTGCTGAAATTAAAGATTAAGTTAATTTAAAGAAGATTACTTTTGAAATGTGTAGCTCCAGTGTGATAATTAACTAAAGTTTTAAGTATGCCTCAGTGAATAATATGTGCAAAGATTTATTCCGGTAAGAACAGTTGTACTTTATAGCATTTTAGAGTGAAGTTATAAGAGTTAGCTGCTTCTGTTAAATCCTAACATTAACTGTGGTGTTTATGCTGAATTTTGCCGAAGCTAGAAGATTAATAAAGTAATAGCTATCTCTTGACTGAGCTATGTGATTTCTGACTAAGGGATAGATAAAGAATACTATTGTTAAAATATTTGCTGTGAATTTCAGTGGTAAAGAACTTTAGAACCATCTTTGCCTATTAGGGAAAAATAAGATTTTGAAGCTCAGTGTTTAATACCAGAAGTTAAGTGAATGTTATGTGTAGTTGAACTGAGTTAATTTTGCATTATCTTGTATCCAAAGTATGCTTATGTATATATTATATAACCTTGCATTAAATGTTTTGTTTTATTGATTTCAATTTGTTGTTAGCCTGATTCTTTTCCACTGCACCGTTCATAAAATTATCGGACCTAGCAGGAACCTCAATTGTTAATGTAAAATTCGGCCTATAAGTAAACATTAGACTGCTAAAGTTAATTAATATTTGATTACACTATTTTGCATAGACTAATCTGAATATAGGGTGGTACAGTATAATAGAAATTTCCCTATATTTGGATTAGTAATCAACATGCAATTAATTAACCTTAATAAGAACAACGTTAAAGCAAGATGGCGGATCAAAAGACAGGAAGGACAATCCAACATTATTCCTTTTTTTTTTTTTACCTCCTTGGAGTCAAAAGACTCATTGTGAGAGATCAATGCAAGTCAACACAAAGGCTATCATACCATTCCGTTTGCCATTTACATTTTCACCATCTTCCCAGGCAATGCATTCCATATTCCTACCATTCTCCATGCAAAAACCAAATTACATCTTATCCTTTTACTCATTATTTCCTTTTTCAAATTCCAGGGACGACCCCCTTGTCCTTGTTCCTTCTCCTCGTTCTATTATATTAAAAATCTCCCCAGTGTTAATCTGATAATAACTCTTCCAACAGCTTATTATTAAATATTCTGGATGAGAGATGGTTGTGGAAAGTTTTTTCAGTTGGTCACCATATATATTATACTTGACAAATTATAATCTTATTTTAATCCTATAACCTAAGCATAAAGTATCTTCACAATTAGTCTATTTGTATATAAAGAATGTTGACTTAACTTCGATTTCCTTAGCATCCCATGATGTATTATGATAAAGGAAACTACCCTTACCCAGACCAATAGCATTAGAAGATACAAAAGTTAAATCAATGCAGTAGTCATGTGGAAAGATTTTGTGCAAATATCTCACATCCAAAGTATTTAATAATAAGTTGATACACTTTTTTTCTACTTGTACATGGAAAATATATGACTTCTGCATTGATTTAACCTTGGTTATATTCTTGGATCTAGCTCTTACTAATGAGACTTTGAAAAAAAAAAAAAAAAAAGGTCGAAACCAATCCAGGTACTCAGCCCTTCCATAATATTTCTGTTTTTATTCATTTAGCATGGTTAAAATACAAACAATTAATGGAAAAAAAAAGTAAATACATATTGACAGTTCATTTAACCAACTGTTGGGAGTAAATGCAAATTCATGAAGCCTCCAGGGATGGAGTATGTTAGGCAGTCATCAGTGATATGATGCATAGTCTGCACAGTACCACACATGCAAACAAGTAACTGTGAAATTCCCTACAGATGTAATAAGCAGGAACAGCAGCTTTGTCCAGTCCTAAATCTGTTTAGCTGGCTCCAGAGGTGTTGACGTAGATTGAATCCTGAAGGTTTGATAGTTGAATCTGTAATCAGGTACTTGTTTGTAGCTCATTCCAGAGAGTCTTCTCCACCAGTCTTGGGGACCATCATCTAGTATTTCCATAAGCCAAATGGGAGATCTGGAGGCAAGACAGTAAGCTGGAGAGATCTTGATGTAACAGGAAGGTTCATGTTATTTCTGATTTTATTTATTTCTCTAATGGTAGCTTCTTTTCTGAAGCATGGAGGAGTGATGCAGATAAGAACAGGAATGAGAGAGAAGTAGATCTTAAGGTACCCAAGATAGTTCTCATTGTTATGTTTCTGCATCATGGGATACTAAGGTAACTGATGTGAAGGCAACAGCCGTTATATGCTTCATGCTAAGCATAATCATGAAATTATTTGTTCAAGATTACATTTTGCAATGACAACATTGGTAGAGTGCAATATTATTATCATCATCACACCCTTCATGGAGTCATCATGGGAGGTTCATTCAACTGATAATATAGTTATTCTATTGAATCTTAAGATCCTTAATACCTCCTTCATTAGTAACATGTTCTGATAATGTGTTCCATTCAATCATGATTCTCTATGCTAAAGATCTACTATTCACACCATTCTTTGCCACACTCTTAAAAAACTTCTAGAGATGGCCTCTGGGTCTTCCTATCTCACCTTCTACTTTTTTTTATAATCCATCTCTGTATTAATCTGATAAAATTTCCTCACTAACTTAAATGTTTCTATCATATCACCTTTTTTTCCCCTCCTATCCATTAACTCTGTAATTTACATTCCTTTAACCTTTCTCCACAGCCAACATTCCAGAGTACTGATATCAGACAATTGCAATGTTGAACTAAACCTGTAAGAAAAAGAAAGTTATTCTCTTACTTTATAAGGCATTGATAAGATTAGATCTTAGAGTAGTCTATATTTGGTGTATGGATATGGATTCCAATTAGATAGGGTAACAGCTGAAAAGATCCAATGCAGGTAACAAACTGGCCTATGAAATTCCACATACGAAGAGAGACTGAGGAATATAGTCTTGAGTAATAAAGTGAAATTTTGCAGTTTATGGTGGGTTGGGATAGAATATGGTGAAGTTAGGGAGCATCTGAAGTCCAGATTCTTCTCATAGTATGTGGCAAGTGTGTGGAAAGGGCTACTATTAGATGTTGTAAGTGTATCTTGAATCAACATATTCATTAACTAAAGACAAAAATACTACTAATAATATACATGGTTGCTTAAAAATCAAAGACAAATATCTGGGAGGAGACCTCCATATCACCGTTAAGGAATGCAGAGAACTGCCTGGGATTCTGACAATGTCCAGTTGTCACCTTCATGTGGTGCATCCCATTCTATACCCATCCACTGGGTACTGAACAAATGAAGATAAGCTGGCAATCTGGGACTTAGCCAACCAAACTGTATTCCTCTATGGACTTAAACAAGAAATTCACATGATGATACAACATGAGCTTTCATGCTGGCTGGGGTGTTGCCCAGTACCCCTCCCACACACACACTGTTTTCACCAGATAACCAGGATAAACAGTAAAAAGTCAGTTACTGGAACAAATTCAAACTTACCATCAAGAAGAAGAACAAGAAACCCAACATTAGAAGAATGGAAAATAGGAACCATCAATATAACATGTATTAATTAATCCAAAGGATATCGAACTTGCAGGAGAACTGGAAAAGCACCACATGGATGTAATTGACATTACTGAGACAAAGAGGACAAAAACAGGTGGGATCTTACTTATTTAGTATTATTAATTATTTAGTATTCTGTCTATCTTATGGGGATTACAGCCATTGGCTAAGAAGGTGTGATGTAAGCGAGTGAGTTCAGCAGTGAGAGTATTATCATTGGAACAAATCGCTCTAGCTCTGTGGATTAGTGCATTTCAGGATACCATAATGTGGAGATGGGTGATGGTGATTGTTTGTGCAAATATCTCCTTGTATGTATGGGTTTTCTATAAACTGAAAATGATAAGGAACCATCTGGAAGAAGTGTGATTAGTGTATCTAGGAAGGGTAGTCATTAGCTTCCAGTTTGTAAAGTGAATTTTTGGGCATTGGCTATTTAAATATGCTAAGAATGCATCCAATGTGTCTGGGCCATGTGGCCAAATAGCCAGCACATCATCAACAACATAGTGTAGCCAGAGCACTGGTTTGAGAGTGGCTCTATTGATAACTAGCTTTTCCAAGTGTTCTATGTAAAAGTTGGCTGGAAGGGGGGGGGGGAGAGTATTGCTGTCCCATCTAAGAGGTTAACAAGAAGTTAAAGAAGCAATTCTTAAAAAGAAGAAAGCAAACTGAAAGTTCCTAGTAAATAAGTTGGTGGATGCCTTAAAAGAATACAGAGAAAAATGCAAGAGAGCTATAATATCAGAAAGATGAAAAAATGTTCTGGAAGCTATTAAAAAGCTTAGAATGGAAAGAGTAGGTAAAAGGAATCAACAATGATAAAGATGACATGAAAACTGAAGATGTGGATATTATAGATGTCTGGAATAAGTGCTTTAAATGACTCTCAAATGAAACAAGAAATTCATGAATCAAGAGGTCTGGAATATGTGGATGACTAAAGTGAGTGCAATTGATGATAAGAGAAACCATATGCAAAAGATGGGCTCCACTTCAACATGGAATGATGCAGGCAATTGGACAGATTATTGGTCTCTGGGCAAGTGGGAGTGTTAGGGGCAGGGAAACTAGAGTTACCAGTGTGGATGGTAGCACAGGTGACCTCCTTAGGAGATGGGGAAAATTTATGGTAAATCAGGAAGTAAGAATCAGGACAAAATAATAAGTATAAGAATACAATAATACACTGACTATACAAGCACCAGGGGGATCACAAATAAAGAAACATCAGTGTATTATCAGTATACCTATTATTATTATTATTTTCCTCCACTCTGTTTGACTCCCTGACATAACATAATTTCTTCCCATCTCCCAAATAACTATCCCACAAGAGGTAAGCCACCTGGAATGAACTAGAAGCACTGATAGTTTCAAAGCCTGTCCAAAGATTACTGGAATCAGTGAAGTATGGTTGACAAAGATGATGTTCTGAGAGGAACAGAAGTCATATCAAGCTATATCATTGCATCTGTAATTTGACTTATACTGGTGAAACAGGATGCATATTGCCTATCCGAAAAAAGAAAGAACATAAACAGCACATTAAATTTAATAACTATGGTAAATCTGGCCTTTCTGCTCATGCCCTGAGTACACTACATAGAAATGAGTGGAAAGACACCTGTTGTTTACATCACACCAAAACATGGTATGAACGTAAATTTAAGGAGGCCTGTGAAATTCTTATCAACCACCTAATCTTAACACGATGGTCTAAAAATCCCAAGAATATGGAAGGCACATATTCTACACACATAAGGTTTTCATACAAGAGTTAATTATAAATAGGACTCTAAGTAATCCAGGATCTTAACTCTAATATAACAACTCTCATGTTAAATTAGGATACCTTGCTGTAATAAAACTATCTATATGAATTTGTTCTCTGATGATGTTATAAATAGAATATAACTTTCATGTAGTTTTTTTTTTTTTTTTTCCTACTAGCGGTCAGGCCAGTAGAATAACGGTTGATCTGTATTACTTAACCTAGGTATTTCTAAGCCTGGCTCTCACTGTTGAGACCTCAATAAAGGTCGAAACCAGTCTGGGTAGTTGCCTCTTGCCTTTAATGCATAGCATCATACATCTCCTCAAGGAGATGGGCTTTGCATTAAGGGTAAATATTAAGAATAGTGATCAGAGCTTATTTCACCTTTACCACGAGTTGCTTACACTTGTACTCCTTTACGGGTCACTTAGACTTGCAATACGTGCAGGTGCAAACTTGACTTATATATTTATCTGTTTGCTTACTTGGGAAATGGAGTAAAAACCAGGTTTAAAATAGCTTGGTATCTTTAATATATATTATGCCGAAGGTAAAAAACTTTCTACACACACACACACACACATATATATATATATATATATTATTATTACCCCAAGACCTCATGGAGTCAAAGACTCATCTGGGAACCTTGAACCTTATATATATGTATATACTCTAGATGATGACCTTAATATGAAGGTCAAAACATTGGAAAATTAAAGTAATTATTTCTAACACGGTTGTAGCATAATTTGTTGGAAATGAATGCTGATCACCATGTAACACTAAAGGAAAGAATAAGACTCAAGCCAGGAATGTGACTAGTAAAGAAGATAAAAAAGAAATACACAAGGCAAGTGAGGCAATCCACGGAAAATTCTAAGAAATTCTTTTGTTATATGGCAGTAAGAGAAGAAATGACTGTGGACAAATGATTCTGTTGGATGGAAATGGGAATTGAGTAACCAGTGCAGATAACAATGTAGAATTATTTAATGATCACTTTAGTGGAGTATTTCATCCTGGAAAAGTAGGTTTATTTGCTAGAGGGATGGGATGGGTTCAAGGTTTAGAAGTGCATGAGGAAAATGCACTTCAAATAGTAAACACTCTGGAAGTTAATAAGGCAGAGGAAAAGATTTTGCCATCTGTTTTAAGAGAGTGTGCTAAGGAATTGACAGCTCTGTTAAATTCACTGCTTAGTAATAGTCTAACTACTGAAAAAGCACTCAAGGAGTGGAATGTGGGTAAGATGGTACCACTGCATAAAGGTGATGATATAAGTCAAAGTATAAACCACTTTATATTTCCTCTGTTTTTATTAAGATTTTAGAGAACTTAGCATACAAAACTAGACAGATAAGGTTCATGTAAGCTCAGTATGGATTTGTTAAGATACACTGTTGTTTCAGTAATTTGCTTTTATAATAAATCTGCACGTTTTACATTAGTGCAGATTTAGGTTTGAGAAGTTATTTAAAGAGAGTGTTGAAGCACTTCTATGCCAACCCAAATTTAAATCAAATAACTGCTTTCTATTACCAAGGTTTGGGAGATTTTCATCCTCATAAATGGCATATGAGGATGAGAACCTCCCTTTTTTTTTTTAATACAATGCTGTGACATTCAATTCATTATCTAAATGTAAATTTTCTTTCAAATCACTTACTTTTTGCTTTAATTGTAATCATATTTTAATTTGTAGCCACCTGTAAGGTTGCATTCCAGCACATGGCTCAGCTCTGTAAACAGGATTAACATACTTTGTTCTGGCTTCACCTTGTGATTATGCTGATGCACTGATGATGACCAGTTAGTTTATGATTGAAATATTTGCAATAATAAAAATCATTATTTATTCTTGTGAATACATATGTCTAATAAACTTTATATCACAAGTGCCATTAAAAACTCAATACTATCATTAGATTATGTGGAGATATTCAGTTACCTGCAGATGATATGAGAGGTTATATTAATAGTGCCAATCAGAAAGATTTGGATAAGCTGGACAGGATGGCAAATGAATGGAGATATTAATCAGGATTAACAAGAATTTTTTATTGTTGAAAGTTTTTTCATCTTTAATTTATAGTTATACTATAAATTAAAGATACCAAGAAATTATATTCTTTGTTTCATCCTTTATCCATAAACAAATAAAGTTTGCCAATGAAGTAACTTCTCGAGTGGCTACTTGTATATAGAGACTAATGAGTTCACATCAATTGCTCTAGTATCCCATAATGCAAAGCACATATCCTTAAGGACATGTATAATACACTGCATTATATACATCTAAAAGTGTGTGTATTTTGCATTATGGGATACCAAAGCAATTGATGTGAAGTCATTAGCCTATATATACTAGTAGCCCAGTCGAAGTTACTTAAAGTCCAAACTTTTTTTGTTTATACTTGAATAAAGGATAAAAGGATGAAACCATAAATATAATTTCTTGCCATCTTTAATTTATAAGCATTTTTAATAGTTGTTAATTTATAAATTAAACTTGTAAAATATGATCAACATCTCCAACATGTTTTTTCTTTCTGACCTCAAATCCATGACTTGTCTGTCATATGTAGGTCAGACCATATGAATATGATACCATAGACTACCAGGTGTTTGTTAAAAAAAAAAAAAAAAGGGGGGGGGGGGGGAAGCCATTCTTGAGAAGGTGCTGAAATCAGTTAGAATCAGATAAAATCTCTGTATTGGATGTGTTCTAGTTATGGAAAGAGATGGCTTGAAAATAAAATTAAAGAGGGCCCGGAGTTCTGTCTTAAGTTGATCTTGATTTTGTAGAATCAAAATTAACTTAAGATTAACATGCTTGATTCTTGAGGTTGTGGATGAAGCATGAAGACAGTGTCTTCTGTAAGTAGGTTTATGATATATACCTCCAGAGAGAGACCGTTATCAGGTTTCTTTATGATGAGGACATCTAAGAATGGAAGTTTATCATCATATTCCAGGTCTACTATGAAATTAATTATAGGCTTTAAAGAATTGGAAGAATTAAGAAAGAGCTGAGGATCTGTAGTCATGTTTCCATAATGAAGACATCACTGATGTATCTTCACCAAAAGGGCTTATTTCAAAGTAGTTTCAGCTAGGAACTTGATTAACACAGGGAGAGCTAGAGGAGACCATTTGTCTTATGAAGATGGATATCTACTTGGTGTCTACCAAGTTGCTTGTGACTGTCATCGTTCTTACTTTGGACAAAACAGATGCTCTGTAGAAAAGAGAATACAAGAACACCAATCTTATATTAGCAACAGTAAATCTGAAAAATCTAGCTTGGCATAGCACAGAATAGATAGAGATCAAAATATTCTATGGTCTGAAATATGCTTACTGCATCAATGTCAGTATAAATTTGAATGCTTGTTTAAAGAAAGCACTGAGGCCTTACTTCACTGTCTGAACTTAAATCAAAATTACTGCCTCTCTCTACCTAAGATGTAAGAAAGTCTTATTTTAATCACATATCAGTAATTTTTTTTAAATAGCTAATGAAATATTAATATATAATTAATATTTCCTCAGTTATGCCATTGCATTGTTTTATATATAACATCACACAGCTCTTACTTTCTTTATATCAATCCATTGTTTGCATTCTACTTTGTAATTACTATTGTTATCACTGATGATGGCCTGTAATATTCAGGCTGAAATATATGGCCTTAAATAAATAACATTACTTACTCCTTGTGTTTTTTTATATTAATTTAAAGAAAAAATTCCTTAAACTTGTGAATCATCTGCACTTTCAGTATCCTATTAGGAAATGTATTTCATGGTCCATACAAAATTCTGCTTTTCAGTCTCTTACTCACCACTTCCTTTTACACTTTCAGGGATGGGTCCTTGTCCCTTTACCCTTGTTCAACAATATGAAAAATCTCCCCACTATCAAATCCTGTAAATATCTCTCAACAGTTTAAATGTCTCAATCATATCTCTGCAATTAGCATACCATTACTCTTTTCTTATAACCAATATTGTTTCTGTCTTATATCATTTTAATCTGCTTCTATACCCTTTCCAAGGTTACTTCATCCCCCCCCCTTCAAATCCCAGTGGCCATATCTGAGTACAGTAATCCAGATGTGGTTTTATAGAGGTGTTATACAATGGACTTGCTACTTTTTTTTATCTCTACTGGTCTTCGTCTTTCTCTGTATTGAAACATTCCTCTGATTTACCTTTAGTGCCTTTATGACATGTCCTGTAAATATCAGATTTCTATCAGCCCACCTTGCTTCCTCCACTTTCTCTAATATGCTTTCACCAATATCATATGCACTATTGGTAGATCCCAAACTTCAAGACCTTACATCTCATTGCATTAAACTGATATCCCCCATTCTTGTGAGTTTTTATAACTAAACACAATGATGATTAACAAAGATTTTTTTATTAGTTCTTAAATTTAAAACATGTACCAACTAATTTTGCTCACACAAAAAAACTGGTGGCTTCTTCAGGATTTATAATGAAAACACACAACAAAAAAAAAGTATGAACACTGAAGATATCCTGCTTACTCTCTGACTCTATAGAGAAAAGATATCCTGCTTACTCTCTGACTCTTCCACCCACTCAACCCTAGATCATGATTCTAGTTAGCATACCCATGGGAAGTTTGTTTAAAAATATCCTAAACTGGCCACTGGACTTCTACAAGAACTCAAATCACTGCATCCAATTCCTCCATGACTGTATGGTTCTCCAGAAATACACAAACCTGGCATCCCTTGGAGAACAACTGTGGATAGCATCAGATCTGATTTATGCTTTATCAAAATGTCTGCTGGACATCACATCAGGGTCCTCTGACATTTACATCAAGAATTTTTAGTCAGATTTAGACATATCATCTTATGACATTTTTGAAAGTCTCAAATTAGTATCTCTCTTTAATAATGTTCTGGTGGATGATAGTTCAGTTCTTGTTGGAGATCTCTTTCCACTAGACATTACTTACCAAACTGTGTGAACGCTGCATCCAATTCAATTTCTTTTAATGGAATAATGTTATATATATATATATATATATATATAAATAACAATTAGTGCTAGCAATAGGTAAACCCCTCTTATCTCCTCCATCAGCTGATCTCTTTATGAAGAATTTTGAAAAATGTTTTCTAGCTGAAAGTACTTTGAAAACAGCCGTTTGGTGGAGATATGAAAACAGCCATTTGGTGGAGATACATCAGTGATGTCTTTGTTTGATGTTTATTAATGTCTTTAGGTAGGAGATGAATTTTGTCTCTGCTTAATGGAGGCCTGAACTGGCTTGAAAAATTCCATGTATGGTCTCTTAAGCAGGATTTCTAAATTATATTGAAATGTAATAAAATTTTTTAAAAAATAATTTTTAAAATCCTTAGCCCATCCATACTAACATACTAAAGATTTGTAAACTTTCATGAGTAGTAGTGACATAAATAAAGAAATACTAGAGGAAAAGAGTAGGGAGACATGTTCAAGACTTTTTTTAAGCAAGTTAGACTTATGTTCTAGCAAAAGAAGTATGTTCTAGCAAACTTACTGATGCAAGATAGTTGCCTTCCCATTTATGTTTAAATCCCCATTCTTGTCTCTTATTTTTGAGCAGATCAGCTGCAGTAACTTTAAGTTTCATTTGCTGCCATTCTTCTTTAGGAATTTTCTTGAGAACCATATAAGCTTGCCATCTGAAAGAAAGTTTAAAGGTGCTCATTTATTATCCATAATACCTTTTTTTTATATGTAACTCTCACATACAAAAGGTTTTTTTTAAAACCTATAGTGGATTAGTATCATGGGAAGGCAGGATTTTTTCTCTATTTTTATTAATTTTTTTTTACTGTTTTGCATTTTTATTTAGTTTTTACATAGTTCAGAAACCCAACTCCAGAGACCAAATGAACTTTTCAAGCCAAATCGAGCCTCCATTAATAATGGATTAAAAATATACACATATTATGTACAGTGTCACAAAAACATAAGTAAAGATAATATTTTACATGCCAACCTAATTTAAGCAGTTTTGGTTTAATAACATTTATAA
Source organism: Typopeltis vanoorti (assembly GCF_054136105.1). NCBI lineage: Eukaryota > Metazoa > Arthropoda > Arachnida > Uropygi > Thelyphonidae > Typopeltis > Typopeltis vanoorti. Next base: position 52,603,387 of record NC_143554.1, read on the forward strand.
CTCAAAGATCAACAAATCAGTGCTATATGAGCAAAACTGTGCACATGTGCAGCCACATGGCAGCTGTCACATGCCCATACATGAGCCTCAGTTACCCACTCAGTATTAAAGATGATGTACTAACAAAGTTCTGTTTTTGTTATCATCGTATTAATGCAGCAGATCAGTAGTGTATGATTTTTAAAAATTTAAACCTTGATCTCACCGAGATGTCAAAGTGTACAGTATAGTACAATATGTGTATTTTATGTATTTATGCATTTTTAGTTGAATAGCAACGTGTAACTTCTCAATTTTTTTATTTTTATTTATTTATTTTTTTATAATTTTGGAATCTTATAAATATAATATTATTGTCTTTTTGAAGTCACTGCTCTCCCCCCTTTCTCAACCAAGGCCAACTCAGATGCTGCTCAGAGAACATGGTTGCGAATTTGTTTCCCTGGCTTAGAAGGAACATTGGTCACTTGGACTGAACATCCAAAATAACACCACTTTATTTTGTTCACAATGACCATTGAAGGCAAAGCATGGAGTTTGTGTGAAGAATACATTAAAAATGAAGCCAGTGTAGTACCCCTTGTGGATATCAATTATTAGTTTTGTCACTTTAATGCATTTTATAATTTCAAATGGACCAAAGAATCTTCTGGCATAATTGAAAGACCATCTTTATTTGAATTTATCTTAGATTCAAAGCAGTAAAGAATTGTGGGCTGAAATCGACCCCATCTCGACTACTGTGCTCAGATTTGGTCACCTAGGTTTCTTCTTGATGGGGAGGAGGTGGAGAGGATCCAGAGGCGAGTGACCAAGATGATAGCAGGTCTGTGGAATGAACCGTATGAGAACAGGTTGAGGATTTGTGGGTTGCAAAATTTGGTTGATAGGCGGAGGAGGGGAGATATGATTGAGACATTCAAATTACTGAAGGGTTTCTATAAAATTAATTCAGAAGATATTTTTGAGAACAGGGCTGGTTGTGGGAAGACTAGGGGACATCCATGGAAACTGGGCAAAAGTGTGGTTAGTAAAGGTGTTAGAGCTGGGTTCTTTACTTTTAGAGTAGTGAATGAGTGGAATGCGCTCCCTGAGTCTGTGGTGGATGCTGTGACAGTGAATAAGTTTAAGGCGAGGTACGATAGATACTGTATGAATGTCAAATAGTTGTGATGAATGTGATTTGGGGCCTCCCTCGATGAGTCCAATGACTCCCTGGAGTTGCCCGTAATAATAGTAATAGTAATAATAATAAAAATTTATGTAATCAAGTCTTGTTGAACAAGTCGGAAAATCCTATAAAATCACAAGTGAGTATTTAAATATTTGCATTCCTACAAGGAAAGCCTGGATTACTGTTGCCCATTTTTCTGATTATACCCTGCTCCAACTTGAACCATAAATAGTCTATTGTGGGGAGAAAGGGATATTCTATTTATGATTCTTCATAATACTTCTGATCATTCTCCCAACCTTGCTGATCTCAGTAATTATGTTAAGAATGTTTTCCTCCCACCCATATGATTTAACTTATGAATCAGGGTGTTTCCAATTGGTTATACTATAAAGATGCCATGAATATATATATTCTTGGTTTAATCCTTTATCCAAGTGTCAGCAAAGGACTGGGCATCTCTAATCCAGAGTATTTTATTAATAATGTGTGACACCTTTTGGTTACTCGTATATGGAAATATGCCTACTGAATTACTTCAACCTTAGTATCACCTCTGGGTCTGGCTCCCACTGATGACACCTCAATGAAGGTCAAAACCAGTCTGGTTAGTACCCCTTCCCATAATGCATAGCATTATATAATGCTATGCATTATGCATTATGTAATGCAAACCACATTACATAATGGTTTATGTAATAAATAAATAATAATGCTGATGAAGTGAACCACATATCCATAAGGATATGTGGTTTGCATTACAGGATATTAAAGCAAGTGATGTGAAGTCATCAGATTCTATATATAAGTTGCCCAGTCCTGAAGTTACTTCAGGAGCAAATTTTGTTTACTTACACTTGGATAAAGGATTAAGCCAAGAATATAATTTCTTGGCATATTTGATTTATGAATCAGAGTGTTCCTGCAAAATTTAAGCCCGAACCTTTGTCAAGCTTCTAGGGGATACTGACAAAGAATGACAAACCAAGCATAAAAGAATTATGACAAAGTTTCAACATTAAAATGACCATTGGTATAACTCACAACTTCTGGGCATTTAAATGTTTAGATGAGATAATGGAGAAATGTATGTTCTGAGGGTGTCAATGACTTCAGAAGAATTAATGTGCTAAACATGGAAACTAAAACTAACACCATCATTTATTTGGTTTGCTATGCTGTCATTGAGTAAACTGACATAGATAGTACTGAGATGCTATGTTCACATATGGAGTAGCTGATTAATGAAGATTTCTGGCCTAAAGAAACACCAAGTAACAGAATAATCTAAGTTTAGTGCTGATGAAGTGGACTGATCAGAACTTTGCCAGTAAGGGGACTTGCAATGATTTTGGTGCAGCTGGATGACAGAGCAACAACTAAACAATTCACCATGCTGAATTTGAGGAGGTTGATGGAAGCAATACTGAGGAACTGCTACACTCATACATGGAGGAGCTCACTAATGAAGATCATATGATATTGGAGGAACAGCAAATAAGAAAGGAATCTAAGTCTAGTGCTAATGAAGTGAACCAATTAGTACTCTGTCAGCAAAGAATATGGCATTGATTTTGAAGTTCTGATTGACATGGCATTATGATTAAAAAGATCCAGATTGTCAGAGGAGCTTAAAAGTTATATAAGAGAAGCAAATCATATCTTAACTGCTACAGAGAATATTACAATGAGAAAAGGAAAGTATTAACTAGGTGCTCCATGACACAATCCCAGAAAGAAACCTAGAACCTCAATTTCATTTGCGTCATTAATTTCAAGTGCATAAGTAACTTAAAACTAAAAATTTTTTTTTGTACTATAATATAGTATCATGAGCATTTTATGTCTTAAAATAAGTTATATCAATTTAAAAATTATGTTATAAATAAATATGACTTGAAAACTTAGTTCCAAAATTTTGTCATGAACTTTAACTGACAGTTAATGTAAGAATCCCTGATTGCCATTCATTTGCATAACAGAGAGGAAACTGTTAGCTAATGAAATGAAATACTTCAGTAAAATAAACAGAACTCATTGGACAGACCTTAAGACTAATGCAGACGATTTGAACCCTATATCATCAATTCTTAGCACAGTTAAAAAGCATCAATTGTGTTGGTTTGGTCACACTGTTTCAATTTAATGGTTAATGGTTTTAATTACATAGGAGTATGCTTGACTTCAAATTTAAATGACATAGCAACAATAAAACACAGACTCTCCATAGCATGTTCAGTGATGAATAAACTTAATAAAATTTGGAAAAACAACAAAATTCTTTTAACTCTAAAAATAAAATTATATGAAAGTATAATACTACCAACAGCTTTCTATGGGGCAGAAACCTGGTCCTTAAAAAAAAAGCAGAGAGGAAACTGCTAGCTAATGAAATGAAATGCTTCAGGAAAATAAACAGAACTCATTGGACAGAAATTAGTGACGTGTATATCAGTTCTAAAGCCGGTACAAGAACTAAAGGGAATCTGCAATTTTTGCAAACCAATGCAAGAAGCATTCGAAATAACAGGGAAAAATTTTTGGCATTAGTCAGTGCAATCTCACCAAAAGTTGTAGGCATTAGTGAAACTTGGCTGTCAGCAGAAGATGTGGTCACTGGAATTGAATGTGACCAGTACAGTATTTTCAGGGAGGATAGAGAAGATAGAACGGGGGGAGGAGTACTGTTGATGATAGCTGATGAGTTGCAGCCAAAGAAAGTAGTATACCTAGATGATAGACATGTGAATGATAATTCATTTGAGATGGTCTGGTATGAAATAGTGACCAACGCAACCAAATATACAGTTGGTTGCTGCTATAGGTCAGGGAGTACAGGGGATGATATTGAATTCATGCATCAGCAAATTAGTGCAATGCGTGCAGAGTTAGTGATTATTATGGGGGATTTTAATTATGGTGATATCAATTGGAAGGAGGAAATATCATGTGGAAAAAAGGAAATGGAATTCATACATCTTCTACGAGATAATTATTTGAAACAGCACATAACTGAAGGGACATGTGGTGTGAGAGTGTTGGACCTGGTTCAGAGGATATATGCATACGTAAGGTGTCCTCGTTACCTTCAATTGGTGAGAGCAATCATGTGGTATTGATTGAAAATCAATACCACAGGGAGGTTGCAAAATTTGTGGATTTCTCTCTTAAGAAGGGGTATATACAGAACTACAGGTTAGGCAATTAAAACAAACTTCGGAGTGAGCTTGCAGCCATCCCATGGCAGAACACATTGCAGGGGAAAGATGTTAGCAGTGCATGGGATAAAATCAGCAGGTATATATGAGGAAGGCAATATCAGATTGTGGATCCCCATGGTCAGGAAGACAAACAAGGTAGGCATTAGATGGATGAGTAGTAGTATCAAACTGATCTGCAAAAAAAGAAAATGTTATGGAGAATTTACAAGGAGGAAAGGCGATCAGTACACCCATGAGCAGTACAAGGCTCAAGCTAGGAAGGTTACCAGCATAGTAAGAAAAGCTAAATCAGATTATAAGAAGACCTTAGCCAAGGAAATCAAGGGTAATCCCAAACAGTTCTTCCGCTATGTGGCAAGTAAAAGGAAGAATGACTTCGGAAGGATAACTTTAGTGGGTGCTGATGGTATTGAGGTGACAAATTCAGATGGAATAGTAGAGTTACTGAGTGATCACTTTTCAAAAGTCTATCACCCAAGTGAGGATATCTCTGTACCTGTAGCAAAAACTAATGTGAAAATGGAAGTTAAGAAATCAGAGGTATTGAGTATATTGCAAAATTTAAATGCAAACACTGCTGAAGGTTTAGATGGAATATCAGCTTGGGTGTTGAGTAAATGTGCAAAGGAATTGTCAATGCCTCTTACTTGGTTATTTAACTTAAGTATGAACTCTGGTATGGTCCCTAGGGAGTGGAAGGAAGGCAAAGTAGTTCCTTTGCATAAAGGTGGCTCTAAAATTTCGGTAGTTAATTACAGGCCAATCACCATCTCGGGAGTGATGGTAAAAGTATTGAAAAAGTTGGTTAAAGACAAAATTCAAGAATGGGTGGATCAGGATGTGATACTCTATAGGGGCCAACATGGTTTTGTTAAAGGTCGTTCTTGTCTTAGCAATTTATTAACTTTTTATAATAGAATGACATCTGAGTTGGACAAAGGAAATGGCTACACAGTGATACTTTTGGATGTTGCTAAGGCTTTTGACAGGATACCCCGCGGAATACTGTGGCACAAATTGGAGCAGATGGGGATGGATACTAAACTGGTGATATGGATAGGAGAATGGCTCAGGGAGAGATACCAGAAGGTGATGTATGGAGGAGCAGAGTCCAGGATGAGGCAGGTGACCAGTGGTGTGTCCTCAGGGCTCTGTGCTTGGGCCATTGTTATTTAATTTGTAACATAAATGATATAGGAAATAGCTTAAAGGGAGATATTCAGTTGTTTGCTGATGATGAAAAGTTGAGTAGCACAATAAAAAATCAAGTTGATGTTGAGAGTTTGCAGGATGATTTAAATAAGCTGTCAAAATGGGCAAAAGGAAATGGATGTCAGTTCAATGTGGAAAAGTGTAAAGTTATGCATTTTGGGATTAAAAGATTACCAGCTGTGTACTACATTGATGGAACGGTACTCCAAGAGACTGATGAGGCCAGGGAGATGAAGTTCAGGGGACACATTTGCTAAGGTGTCCAAGATTGCACATAGGATTACTTGGTTATTGAGGAACACACTAACATCCAGAGATAAAGAGGTTATCATTCCCCTTTTTAAAGTGTTGATATTTCCACATTTGGATTACTGTGCTCAGGTCTGGTCATCTGGATTCCTTGGAGATGAGGAGGTTGTGGAGAGGGTTTGGAGGAGAGTGATGTAAAAAATGCTCCCTACATTGATAGATTGAGAGCTTGTGGATTGCAGGGATTGGTTGATAGGCTGAGAAGAGGGGATATGATAGAAACATTTAAATTACTAAAAGGTTTTTATAGGATTGATGCAGGGGAAATGTTTCAGCTGTGTGATAGTGATGGAAGAACAAGAGGTCATCCTTGGAAATTAAGGAAAAGTGTGATTAACACGGGTGTGAGAACGAGGTTTTTCGCCTGGAGGGTGGTGAATGAATGGAATGCATTGCCTAACGCAGTTGTGAGCTCTTCGTCTATAAACGAATTCAAGAAGAGATATTGTTTTGATAGGTTGGGTCTCCCGCAATGAGTCTACTGACTCCATGGAGATACCCGTAATAATAATAATAATAACTTAGGTATATTCAAATCTTGTGCATTAGTCTTAAGTCATCAAGTCTTAGCACAGTTAAAAAGCATCAACTTTGTTCGTTTGGTCACATTGTGTGAATGGAACCAGACAGACTTCCTTACGTGGTATTTGAGGGCACAAGACCCAGGGGAAGACCAATATTAACATAGCATAAAGCTTTTAGACTTGCATTAGACTTTCAAAGTTGTTGAAATATGAAAGAGCTTTGGACACAGAATGGTGGGAGGCTCTTATCTTGGGACTCAATCTATTGTGGATGGAAAAGAAGAAGAAAAATGCCCTACCACATAAAATCACTTAAAATATATATTGATAATGAATTCACCAACTGAAAACAGAATCAACTGCATTCACAATCACATCCACTGATGCTAATATCAAATCTAAAACTCTTAATCCTTTATAAGAAGAAATACACTGGGTTTATTTGGCTGTAATAATATGAATAAATGATAACTGACTAGTTTCACAATAGACACTTGCAGCTTCATCTGGGTTAATATAAAAAAAACACAAAAGACTAATGAGAACTATAACATTACTAACATACAGAACATGTAGGAACTGTTACAATATACAGGGTGTTCGGGATAAATTTGACATATTTATAATTAATTATATTTTTCCGTAAGTTACATGTATTAACACACACTTCTCTTCATTTAAAAGTTTGGACCCTTCTTCATTCATATACAAGATGTCAGAAAGGATGGATAGCTGGAACCCACCTGAATCATGGAAGAGAATAACTTGTATCATGATAATTCGTGCCCGCCATCAAAATAAGGATATTACGACTGCTGCCCAATGCTCCCTGAATACAGTAAAAACAATCAGGCATGAACTAGAGACTTGCAATGGTGACTACGAGGATGTAGCAAGAAGAAAGATCCCTAGCAGACGATCTGATTGCGTTCGTACAGCAGAATTCCTCGCAAATCTGCAGGAACAGGTGTTGAAGAACCCTGGCATTGGAATTCGGGCTTTGTTCGTGGAGTTGCTAACTGTAGTCAAGCCCTGGATAACAAGGGTAGCCAATGGTAGGCCGTATGTATGGCAGCAGGATTCGGCCCCTTGCCACACCTCTGGGAAAAGTCAAAAATGGTTGTCTGAAAATTTCTACGACTTCACCAGTCCAAATGTTTGGCCTCCAAACTCCCCAGACCTTAACCCCATGGATTATTTTGTATGGGGCGCAGTTGAAAAAGACACCAATCGCACTTCCAGTAATACAAAAGCCCAGTTAATGGATAAAATTAAAACAGTTTTTGCGGCCCTTCCCAGGGAGACTGTAGCATCAGCTTGTTCGAGGTTCCGAAGCAGAATTGAAGCTGTGATCGATGCTAATGGTGGTTATTTTGAGTAAATCTTGTTGATAGTATTGTAATTAACTCTGCCTGTAATGTTTTTTTGTCAATTCATTAAATTTAATAGATACAAAGAAGATTTTCTTTTTCCTTACGAAACTGTCAAATTTATCCCGAACACCCTGTAAGTTGTAAACAAAAACCACATGGAGCATGGAAGCTGGCACAGATTAGCTATTGTACAGTGATGTGAACAAGATAGTTGGCTGAAAAGTTAAAGTCTGACGTGTAGAAAGATCTACTGAGCGATTTCCAAACATCACACAGGATCATTCCTTGGTTCCTATTGAGTGTGCCTTGTGAACAGATGACAATAGGAGATGTTCTCTATGTAAGGCATGGAGCTCTTTTTCCATTCAATGTCATGATGAGTGTGGGACAAGTTAAAATCTAGGTCCTCTCTGTTGTTATTAACATCTCCAATATGCTCTCTTTGTCTAATTTCCAAACTTCTAAATATCTCCTTTATGTTAAAAAGGCCATAAGAAACATAGAATACTAAAATACATTTCATCAGAACAACAAGATTTTGTGGTATGTATTTTTCCTTGTAATTGATTTTAGTGGTTGAAAGTCTACATATTCACTTTTAATTCTTGTGTTCCTTCTAACATGGCTAACATAGCTATTTCTCTATATTCTTCAGAAATATAAGAAATTTAGCTTCTTTATGTCATTACTATTTCCATACTTCTAATCCACATTTGTTCTGATTGAGTTACTGAAATAACTGTTTAGAAATGAAATCTCCCATTCTATTCACTTCACACTTTGAAGTGAATAGAATTGTTGAAAAACCAAAATTTGGTTTTTCAACAAATGTGCCAAGAACATATCACACGATGTTTAAGAAAAAAAAAAATAGCTCACAGTCAATAGTAAACCTTTTAACAGCTGCAAAAAATTGACTCCAAATTTGACTTTGAGAGGGTGAAATGCAATTAAGTCATCTACAGTTTGATTGCCATCATCTCCTTTAGTCCCTTACGAAGGGCCACTGGCCTTGGTAAGGGATTGCTTCTTTCAATCTATGCTTCAACTCTCATTGCATCCAAATACCACTATTGTTGCATGATTCCTCTATTTTCTGTCAGAAATGTCAAAATATTCTGAATGACATCCAAAGAATTTTGAAAACTTAATGCATACCAAAAACTCTTGTAGTTTTAATGAAATCTTCAGGCTATGTTCCAAAAGTTACAAATATTTTAAAATTTGTAAAGGAGATAAAAGCAGATTCATCATGCCCATCTGCCTCATCTCTGTGGTCTACCTAAATTCCACAAGTATGGCAAGCAACCCATTCTGCCCAATAGTGGCTTGTATTGGCTATCCCACTTACTACTTTGCAAAACATCTTTTTCATCATTCTCAGAATCTCACTGGCCACCTTAGCTCTTATATTCAAAAGCCTTGACATTAAAGAGAAAAAAAATTAAAGATCTATGTCTGTGTAATAATGACAAGATTATGATTTTGTTTGATGTAGTATTCCTATTCACTAACATACCACTACAAGATATAAATTGTACAAAATTGTAAGAAATTATATACTTGGTTTAATCCTTTATCCAAGTGTAAGCAAACAAGTTTGCACCTGAACTATTTTCAGGACTGGGGCAACTCGTATAAAGAAGCTAAGAGTTAACATTTTTTTTCACCCTGATAACTTAAGAATGTGAAAATTTCAGTTATCATGATGTAACAAGAGAAGAAATAAAACCCTGTACAGATAACTAAGTAAGCAAGCTTGTTCCTAAGCAGATATCGTTAAGAGCCTTTGAAAGTAACGAATACAAAAAATAAAAAGAAAGAAAAAACATGCTTGCATCCAAGTAAAAAATATAGCTGAAATTGTTTGTTGAACTAAATTAAAAAAAAAAAATAAAGAAGGGAATTTTATTACAGTTGTGATATGATAAAATATGGTTAAGTAAAGCAAAGAAGATTAGTCATAGGATTTTGTATGTGAGAGGCTAGTTTTTTTACACTTGAAATAAGAGATTAAAGATTCGAGTTAATTCTTAGAAAATTTTGGAAAGGGGATTAATTTAGTATAGATGACACAGAGGTTATCTTAAACAAAAAAACCAAAGCTCAAGGTCATAATTCCCAAATTGAGACTTCGTCATGTGCACATGGACCGCATGATGTTTTGGCAGAAAAACGGCACTCTAATGGTCAGTGAAATAGACTCCAGAAAGGTGGGAAGAAAAGAAATGGAAGAAGGTGCCGGTAGGGGTCGTATAAAAGGATTGGGAACCCCCCCCCCAAGGGGCTTTTTTTTTTCTGAGAGTTTTCTTCACGAGTCTTCGTATAGGTCTCACACGGTTTTCCTGAGTGACGGGTTAGGAGTTTTCTCCATCTGACACAATAAGGAAACAAAGTGTGTGGGATTTCGATTCCATGTTCCTATTGTAAGAAATGTGGGGCACCATTCAGTTAAAAAGAGAGAAGATAATGTCAGTGTGTTTCATTGTCCAGTGATCATAACGAGATATAGAAAATTCTATAAAGAAGTCAGTGCCCACGTGGTGAATTTCACAGCCATAGAATAGATGATCCTATGTATGTCCTTGATTGAAGAATGTAAGGTAAAGATTGTGAAAGCCAATCTTAGTGCCAAGAGAACTTAGGAGTGATAAGTTATAGAAGAGTTCATCCTAGGAAGGTAAAATATCAGAAAAAGGTAGAGACCAGTGTAGAAGACCCAAGTCAAAAGGTACTGTAAAAACTTGTGTCAATTCAAATCATATGTAACTGTAGTCATTGTTCAATTACTGAACAGTTGAAAGGATTAATGAGAATTATACTAGGACTTTAGTACATGTCAAACTAGAATAAAAATGAGCTTGTTACTATTAATTAATACGTATTCATGTGTCTAGAGATTTATGCATGTACATTGTATTTTAATTAAGAGAGTTTTAAAGTTCAAAAGTGTGTATTAGCTCAGCAAAAGGATAATTTTAATCCATATTGTCTTAGTGAGAAAATTAGAGTAACTGATTATATATGTCCTAGAAAATACAGAATTATAGCATGATCAAACCAGTAAAGGGTTAAACAAAGGATCAACTAGTTCTAGGATTATACATGTTTGTATGTATAGAATTTGTTATGGCGATATGATCACAATTTCCATGTAGGATCTTAACCTAATACTTGTGTTCAGCTAGTGAAAATTTGTATTATATATTCTTAGTATTGAATTGAGTTTTATTTGATAAAGAAAGAATTGTATCATGTTTAAGAGTTCAATAAACTTTTATTCATTGAAAATACAGTTGTCTGAGATTGCCGCTCAATGCACCATTTGTAACAATATACAAACCTAATCATGCAGGGGGGGGGGATTTTGTTAAGTTATGCGATAAAGGTCACAACTGCATATTAGTTTCACACTCAGACATATTTTGGAAATTGCTCCTTGTTTTTGAATTTTATATCTTAAACTAAATGTCCTGAAAAGTGCAGTATAAAATAAATATTTAGGGACACTAAGGGGAGAAGAAGCTTGAATATTTGTATTTGGGTGATATCTCGTATATAAATAAGATTTGGACAAAGACAAGTAGAGTTTCACATGTAAGGATAGTTGAAAGCCTAATAATTGTAAATTGGGACAGAACAACTTCGCTTGCCTTAGTATTAGCTTCTTTATACGAGTTGCCCCAGTCCTGAAAATAGTTCAGGCGCAAACTTGTTTGCTTACACTTGGATAAAGGATTAAACCAAGTATATAATTTCTTGGAATCTTTAATTTATAGCATAACCAAGCAGAAAAACTTCCAATAACATTACGAGAGAAACTTCAGTTTTTGCAATCTTATTTTCCGGTAGACATTGTGAGCTGATTTAAATTCACCATCAATGCATCTATTTACATGATGGAATAAGTTGTTCAAACAAATCGAAGGAATAGTAATGGCCAGTCCCATCTCATTAACTTTAACTGACTATTTTATGGAGCATCTAGAAAATCAATTCTTTCACACTGTTTGTTTGTTTGTTTTTTCCCCATCTTGTATATGGTTACAATTTGTTGATGATATATCTGCAGTCAGGTCCCATTCAGAGGTCAGAATTACTTCAGTTCGTAGAGAAAATAAAACTCTTTGTACTCCTGTATCAAGTTCATTATTGAACGTAAATCCAATAACTATCTACCCCTTTGGAATACCTTAATAATTTGAAATTCTACAGGTCATTTTGAATTTTCGGTTTATCAAAAACCAACCTTTACAGACCTCATCCTGCTACCATCATTCATCAGAGAAGGTATTATCAAGAATCTTGTATACAGAGTTCATTACGATCTGCTCTTTTGATTCCTTTTTATTAGAACTCAATAAATTTAAACACAATTAATATGATATCTAATGGAAACAATGAAACTACCATTCATTAACCAAACTCAGAACAAAAAAGCAGATTCTCTACAAATTCAATCCATGTACTTCAAACCAGCTTGGAAACCGTCTTCCTTCTTACCATCCAAGAAAGATATATTACTCTCCTTACCCAGGCCAGCCTGATTGG